>NW_024582734.1:168184-172226 GCF_018398535.1 Haplochromis burtoni
TGTTAAATCTAAGAATTTTGAGTCAGTTAACAGTAGATACTTGATCTGAAGTAGCTGACATATCGACATAGTAAAGAGTTTAATTGTTCCAGAACTCCCTCTCTGTCTTTCTTTCATCTGGCAGTCAAAATGTATCTAATCTATTACTAATTATCTCAATTTTTTTTATATTAAACTAAAAGCGGCTGATTGCACCATGATCATGAGGGCATGAATAATGCTGTGACAGCTATTTCTTTCGCATGTCATTAAATTCTTTTCAAAGACCTGTAATGAAGCACAAAACCCACAGACCAAACTAAACTTACTCAGCTACCCAGTTTATGTGTAACACTGCTGGTCTCCAGTGTCATCTGAGATGCTTTCAGGTAGAAACTATGGGCATCTGTTGCATCTTCATAAAACCAAAACATGACCACTGAATTTGAACCACTGAACATCTCAGTAATGTATCATTGAACATCTGTTACCATTTTTAAAAAGTTAGAAAGCTGTATAAAATGTAATCTCATAATTGTCTTATTGACAGTTTGAAGAAAAATAGCTTTTAGGTACTAAAAAGAAACAGCTGTCAAAGCACTTCTGCCAACATATTCAAAATCACTTTATTTTTTCATAAGATGGTACATTTCCTCATTTTAAACTTTTGATATGCTTAATATTTTGTAAAACATGGGCTTATGTGATTTGCAAATCATATAATTTTGTTTGCTAATTTCATTTTTGTTTTATCCGAGACGTTGACATGTATATAAAATGTGAAAAATAAAGTTTATCAGCAAAAGTGAAGCTGCAAAACCCATTAGAAACAATGGGAATCAGGGTCTGCCAGACAGAACATTTTATTGCTGCTCTGAGCTGTCCAATGTGTGGAGGAGGTGGAGGAGGGTGTGGTAGTTAATGTTCTCAGTGGTATTAGCAACGTGTGCAGGACTGCCAGTTGTGTCTTTTTTCCCTTTACTTAAAGGGAAAAAATAATGAACAATAATGAACAATGTAATACTGCAAACTGCTATTTGAAGGAAACACATTATCAACAACATTATGCCTCTCTGTATCCTCACATCAAGTTGGAGTGAATCCACATTAATATGATCCTGGGCTTGATTTGGCTTTAGTTACTTCCTGTCCACATTTCCTTGTCTCTGATTGGCACCTTTGTTCCTGTTTACCTTAAGTGAAATCAAGTGGTACAGATTATCATTAATAAGGACTGCACTCCCTTCCCCTCACATCTTTCACTTGCACATGGGGTGGCATGTATGGTGTGTTTGTTATAGTTGCTCTTTTCATTAGGTAGTTTATTTTATTAATTAATGAATTTATCTTGCAGTAAGCTAATAACCCAGAGTCTAGTCTTTGTCCCTTTGTATTTGGGTACAAATACAAAGAGGGGAGCCCTGGAAGGGGGTCACCCAGCCACTATGTTGCAGAAGCCCTAGGAGGTTGTGGCGATGAGCCTGCAGGCTCTGCCGGCCAGCCAGAGAAAACCGAGGTTTGGTCCCAGAGAACAGAGAAAATCTTTAGGAATTATTTAGAGACAGACAGTTTTAAAATCATATAACCACTTAATTCAACAAGTCTATGGAGATATATGTCAACGTTTATATGGCTTTAAATGTGTCATAAACAGCGTTAATGTGTGTGTATTTTATTCTCTTAGTTCACTTTACGAAAGCACATGGCAACTCCATATAAAAAAAGAACAGATAAAGTCCAGTACTGGACAGTTTTTGTGCTTTTGAGGCCAAATCACCCAGGGCTTCTTAGATTAGACTGACGAGTATTTGAAATGTCAGCAATTCTTGATTATTGTAGTTTCATCACTGATTTATCGGTAGTCATAAATGAAGCAAACGTTTCAATTATCCATGCTAAAAAGTAACAAGGCTTGTTTGGTAGACTCATCTTTGGTGATACTGACACCGATAGTGAAACTGATTAGTCCTGGAGAGCAGCTCAGCAAAACAGCTCACCTACATGTACCTGTGGTTCCATCCTCTAACAAATGCTACTGCTGTCATGATATCATGTGCTGTGTAAATGTGCAGGCAGGAGATTGGACCTAAATGCAGGACTCACAGGCATGAATTTAAAACGGCAGCTTTCACAGCCGTCACAACACAACACAAGGCGTGGAAAACAAAGGGCTTAAATACAAACTGGAGTAATCAGGGAATGGGCGACAGGAGGGAAACATGCTGGGAGAAATTAGACCTGACGAGACAAGAGAAACAAAACTATAAACACTGACACGAGACGCAGACTTTCAAAGTAAAACAGGAAACACACAACAGGCACAGACTTGATACAGAACAGAGGAAACGTGGGACACAGGGACAGGAATGACGAGAGACACGACTGACAGGGGCGAACAACATAATTAACATTAAAAGTGAACTAAACCACTACTAATCATAAACCATGATGAAATCACAGAATAATAATACAGAAAACACTCGATCACTGACGCAGGACCATGATAACTGTGTAGTGAGGTGGTTGTGGCTTATACGATTGTCTGATTTTAACCGTATTAAATTTGTATTTACCTCATTTATGTGTTTAACCCTTCAATGTTCCACATTTCAGCAGAGCTATCAATGAATGAACTTCACTTTGGAATGTTGGGCATGTTTGTCAAACGGTACATGCTTTGTCTTCACAGGAGCTGTGTGGAAGAACCGCTCGTCTGCAAGTGCAGCAGATACTGAACTCGACTGTTTTGCTCTCCGCTGGTGATCGTGGAGGTCCCAAAGAACACCAAAAAGCCAAAGAAGCCTTAACCTAAAGTTGCTGCCACATTGTTTTCTACTTTGCCATGTCTGATGCCATATTAGAAAATATTTTAAATGGGTTTAAATGTGAGGAATTGAAGGAATGTCGAATTGTGCTAGATTGTTAGGAGTGTATGTATCATTCTTGATCCAATCCTGCACAGATCCTGTTTGATCTGTTTAGCGTTGAACAATTGCATTTTATTTGTGTGTTTGTGTGACATTTTAATAATAAATGTACAGCGTTGTGTTGTTTTTTGTTGTTGCTTGCTCTTTTGTTACTTGTAAAATGAAAGCAACATTTCATTTTGTATTTGAGTTTTTAAAATAAATGCTGTTAAAAATTTATATATTTTCAGAATAAATTATTAATTAATTAAACAAAATGTACAAATATGTTCATTTATCTTAAAATAGATACTTTTAAAAAAGCTAACTTTTCTCCACTGTTGTCTCCCATTTTACTGTTTTGTTGTTCAATAGTTTCTAAAAGGAATATGATTTGAATAACACTGAACGTTCTAATCTAATAAAATCTGTGCACATTTGGCTCAAATTCGAGCTGGATCAGGTATTACGAGACTCCTCATCTGGTACTGATCTGGTGCATTATGAGTAGATGAAGTGCACGCTATGTGGTGCAAAGTCTGTAATCGCTCATGTAATGTTTAACTATATTTTTTGATTGCCAACTACACTGAGTTCCAGGTGTACTGAGCCTTTTCTTCATTTAGTCCAAAGTTGAGGTAAACAAAGAACAAGTGCGCAATCTAGGAGTTCACAGGGTGCAGTAAAGAAAACATCCAAGAATGACCATACATAACAATAAATCTAAAATCTAGATTCTAGACTGTTCTTGTAACACATTTTCCTTTAAAGTTGCGCTGCATTATTTTTTTAATTAAGTATATTACACTTAAAGTAATAACACCTGGTTTACATTAAGAGCAACTCTAAATAAAAGCATCTCTGCTATGGCTGTGGAAAAGCCATCATTTATCAGTGAAGGCTGAGACTACATCAGATTATAAATTCTTACACCAATTTTATTAGCCTAAAAAGAAATGGTCCTGAAAAAAAAATGTTTTTTTTAATCTGAAGGACTTTACCAACATTTTTCAGTACATTCAGACATCAGATTTATATTTTTACTCCTCTTGCTAGGCATCATTTCTGTTAAATTATCACACAAATAAGCGATAACCTGTATTTTATGATTAAATAATACCAAAGTAACAGAAATTAAGTATTCATATAGTACATTT
>NW_024582734.1:186438-209191 GCF_018398535.1 Haplochromis burtoni
GAGTCACATAAACATAAAAACACCTGATGAGAAAAGAAATTGATTCTGGGAAGAAATCTAAAAATACACTTTTGATAGAAGATATGGAAACTCGCCTTTTCTTAGAAAAGGAGACTTGTCACTGTCCATGTACACCTTGGGGATTAGACTGAAGTTGGACATGTTGTTGTTCTGCATGCTCTTGAAAGAACAATGCTCTGCTATCTTCTGAATGACTTCCTCAGTCAGATTACAGCCCAGAAAATCGGAGATATGCCTGAGTGATGCAGGCAGGTCCTGGAAGAAACACGGTTGTTATATTATGTGAAACAGTGTGTGTTTTTCAAATTTAGCTTTTAATGAAAGCTAATTCTGAAGTCATTTTAAGATCATACTTTGAAAGGTCAGGGATTTGAGTGATTTAAGTAACAGCTTCACATTTTTGGCAAGATAAAAAGTCTGAGTTTTATTAGTTGAATACTATACGTCCAAACGTAATATGAACCTTTGGGGTTTTTTTTAACAGCAAGAATGTTAAAATAACCTTTTCTATTGGGAATATTGCAGACATACTGACAACACAATGCTCGAAGATAAAGTGTTCTGTACAGTGATCTGTTATGCTTTCCTTTCATGGAAAACAATGGAAGACGTTGTTAACAAAAATTTTTTTAAGTGTTTTACCTGAACCATTTCTTCGTAGGTAATGTACATTATTCTGTCTCCTAGTTCACTGTTTCTCCAGCTCTTTACGTGGTCTGTCCATTTTCCAAACATCACTGCAAATAAGATAGAAATTGGCAAATCATTCACATGCAACCACTCTTCTACTGGTGATAACAGAAGTGCAGTTTTGATCTCTGACCTTTGCCCTCAAGAAATTTATCCATGAACTCATCAAAGGTTCCTGGATCCTCAAGGAAGCCAGCCATCTGGTGGAAGTAGTATGAAGACACCATGATGTCCTTTGGGTTCCTCATGACGTAGATCACCTACAGCAGAAAGAGTGCAAAAACATAATGAGTGTAAAGTCTCTTACACAATCAGGAACACATTGGGAATATCACACAGAGTCATTACCTTTGCTTTGGAGGCACAGAAGGAAAGGGGGCATGAGGCTGTATGGAAAATGTGAGACCAGTGCCCGTGGAGATGCCAGCTTATCCACCACCCGTGCCAGTTGTTTCTCTTCCAGCCATGGGACTCTCTCCCAGTTAGGAATGGTATGGATGGGGGTCAGATCCCCCCCATTCAGCACCAGTGGGAGGATCTCCTGCATCCAGATTGTACCTGAAGAAATAACAGTGAAATAACAATCTGTATTGGAAACTATGCCCGGGCTCAGGAACCCTTCTGAGAAACAATGCCATTGAACACAGTTTGTCATTGCACCACAACTTCAAAACAACATCCTGCCCTGCAAGGGAAAAAAGATCCAGAAATGCTGTTGTCTTCTTTGAGGCTGACTTCATCTAGCAAAGACTTAAGTGAAAGATTTTCCAGAGGTCTGACAAATCAAAATTTGAAAGGGTCGTCCAGATGATTCAACTTCTTTGACCAAGTATACGTAAAGCATGTGTACTTATACTGGATGTAAATGTACCCTCAGTACAAAAATAAAAAAAACAGCTCTTTGAAAAACATTTCTACCAGCAATTTTTGTGCTAAGCTAACTCAGCCTTACATTTGTTGCTGCTGCCTGCACTGTAGATGGGTGACTTTGCATCAACATGTAAACAGAAAAAATTAATGTAGCCCAACATTACATTAGGATTTAGTAGGTGGGGGAATGCTAAGATCTGTTGGAGTGGTGGGCATAGGGAAAAGAATCACATAAGAACAATTCCCAATGTGAGCTCCAGTAGGATTTTTCTTTGAGTACATGCTGTGATCAGCTAAGGTATGCTGCTGCTCTGAGATTCACTGTTGTTTATGGATTTAGCCAACAGAGATGCTAGATGTTACAGAGTATGAAGCTGCTATAAACGTCAAGCTCAGTGAGTGGACTACTAATAATATTCCCACCATCATTGTCTGTTAAACTGACCATGAAGCCCACAGTCTGCTCTCTACCAGTCCTACAAGGTGCATTATTACAAACAGTAAGCTAACTTGTTGAGCCTTCACTTAACTGCATAGCATTTTCATGCAACCTCTGAATGGGATACAGAGAGTATAGTCCAGTTTGTTTTTTAAATAAATGAGGACATTATGTATAATCTCTGAATTTCAAGAAATTCCCACTTTCCCCCCTGCTGTCCTGTCTTACAGCTGAGTATGAAGGTGGGAATGAGAATCAGCACCTCTAAGTTTGAGAAAGTTGGCAGAAATGGCCTTTCTCTGAAGGGAGGCTGGTCTCTCCATTAGAGATTGTGCCTCAGGGTAGAGCTGCTACTCTTCCATACTGAAAGGAGCCAGTTGAAGTAGAATCTTCTACTATAAAAGCATGCTGTAATAGCTGCAGTATGTGGTTTAGCATTATGTTGCTGAAATATGCAAGACCTTCCCTGAAAAAGATATTGCCTGGACGGCAGTGTATGTTCCTCTGAAACCTGTATATCCTTCTGAGACCAAGCCGGTTCATTTATGTGCTCTGTAATGGATATTTGCTTTTGGTCTATATCCTTTGACTTATTTGAGCTACCCTCCTAAGCCCTGATGTGCTTATTAGAGGAGTTCCTCTCCAATGGTGGGTGGTCCCTTTAGGCCAAAAAGGCAGGATATCACAGAAAAAGAGGCAGAAAATCACAGAAAAATTAAACTAAAAGTTACTTTTCTGCTCTGAAGGCACCTTTCCAGATGTGCAAGCACTCACTCCATAAGCACAGACCCCCACACCTTCAGATATGCAGGCATTAATTTGAGGAACATTTTTCTGAAACCATTCCACAACTTGTGAATGCTGTTTTCAGAAAGGAACCGCTGCCTAGCGTCATTTTTGAGAAACTCTGCCTCTCTGAGATGATCTTTTGATTCCAAGTCATGTTGCTGACGACCTGTCGCTAATTAATCAAATAAGTTTTGAAATGCTCCTCCATGTGATTATTTTTAGTGTCACTTCCCTTTTCAGTGTTCTTTTGCCCAAATCTCAGCTTTTTTGAGATGTTTTGCTGCCATCAAAATAAATTTCTTAAATATACAGGAATAAATTCCTCCATATATAAAATGTGGAAACTAAAGCTGATCAACAAAAACCATCAGAGACAACTAGAAAAGCTAAAAAGCGACAACAGATATGAGAACAAACACATACCTGACTTCGGATAAGTGATGGTAAACACATCAGTGTCTTCCACACAGAAATTTTGGGCGTACTCCAAGCTCTCCGTGGTGTGGGCCTCCAGGGGCAGGAGGAGACCGTGGTACTTAATGTACTCAGTGGCAGACATGACAGTTCTCTGGATGAGTGAGTCTTCTGTACTTTTCTCCTATCCTTCGTTAGAGACTTTCTCCTGTTACGTAGTCAGTGCCCTTTCCCTGAGCACCTCCTTATTTAATAATCTAGTTGGCATGATTGGACCATTCTCCTCCAAGTACGTATACCTTCCTGAAAGGGAACTTTGTATTCCAAACTGCTTTTATATTTCAGAGGTTGAAGCCAAGACCTAATGACCACGGGTTGGTCTCAAATAGTATACTGTCTTTTTATTCGATTACTCTTGGCTTTATGTAGTAAAACTGACTTAAAGAAAATAAAACATAAACAACCTCATGCTGCAGACATTACTGACTGGTCATAGGTTTTGAAATTTTGTTGGGTTGTAATCATCAAGTTATGTTCTCCCTTTCTGTGTCTTGACATAAAGTTGGAGTGATTGCGTGTTAGTATAATGCCTGGCTTGATATGACTCACTGGAATTCACAACCGCAGCAAAGTAGCACGACAGTGTAAACACTACAGCGTTGTTCAGCAAGCTCGTAAAAGCAAGTAGTGTGTGTGCCTGTGTTTATGTCTGTGTCTGTGACCATTGTGCCTTTTCAACAATGACAGCTTTATTGGACTCAAGGGACAACAAATGAGAGACAGAAAAAAATTGGGCCGTGTGAGCTGAACTAGCAAAAAATGAGTGAATACCATTCGTTTTGTACGTCCTCCTTTTTATTCAGTTTTTTCTTACCGAAAAACAATCCTGCGTGAAAAATGGGCTCCTCTCCTTGATGACCTATTTGTCCACATGTGATCTTTTTATTAGTATACTGGATCTGACTGTATTAATGGAAAAAGTTTCACACCAGTAGTTCTTTAGTTTATAAAGAAATACAAGTTATCCTGCATTTGGAGTGAAAGTTCAGGAATGTGTTATTCTTTGCTTGTTCCAGATACAAATTTGATTACTTTCAGATTTTTGCAGCATTCCTGGCTGCTAACTCTTTGCAGAAGACTCACTGAAATTTTGATTCATATAAGCATGGTGTGTATTTTCAAAATACAGAAAGTAAAGTTTTAAATATTATATGAGTTCTGTCTTTCATCCCAAAGACAGAATTCCTAAACACAAACTTAATAACGTAGTATATGCAGTGTTGGGAAGGTTACTTTTAAAATGTATTCCACTACAGATTACAGAATACATGCCCCAAAATGTATTTTGTAACGTATTCCGTTACGTTACTCAATGACAGTAATGTATTCTGAATACTTTGGATTACTTAATATATTATCATGCTTTTTACAACTGCATGAATGTACTGTTGCTGTGTGATTTATTACTATTACTGAAAGCCCACGGCTGATTTGGTGCAACATTTGTTGGATATGGCTCATTTAAGACAGACAATTGCTTTAGTCTACCCAATGTCCTGTGTGGGCTTCCAACCCCTGTGGTCTGACATGTAGGAATGTGTTTGCATTTGTCTCCAAGATACAGTTCATCATAAAATGTTGCTGTAAGCACACCTGTATATGCTAGCAGCTTCAAATCTGCATAGCTGTTGCATTTTAAGTTGAATATGCTTGCAAATAACTTTTCTCCAAAACATAAAAAGGCAAGGCATTTTCAAGCTTTGACTTGCTCCATAAAGTTAGCAAAGCATTTTTATATCTAGTATCCTAGCTTTTTTTTCAGTCTACCATTGCAACATCCCAGAAGGATCAACTTGTGTGAGCTCGCCTGCTGACTAAAAGCTCCAGCTCTGTAATATATAAGTGGTGATTAGAGCACATTGAGTCACTATGTACACATAATGTACAGGCTTGAAAATCAGATTAGAGGAATGCAGAGTGGCTAAAGTAGCTTGATTCATTATGAGAGAAAAAAAGCAACCCCGTTACAGATATAGGGGAATGGAGCTTTATTTGTAGGCCTTATTTTTACAAAATCCAACAGAAATGTGTCTTTTCAAAGATTCATCCATCATTCTTGTTATTACAGCTACAGCTGAAATAAAAACAAGCCTGTGTGTCTATCATACGTCCGGAGAACAATATGATGTTTAGCATTTAAAATTTGACTACTATTTCATCAAAACTATAAAAGAAGTAAATAAGACAACAAGTTACTGTTAATGACTTTATTGATCTTCTTGTTAAAATTCTCAACAACAAATTAAATACAACATTACATCCATGTTAATTAAGATTGCAGTATCATAACTTTGTATTAGCAGAAACATGTGGACTGTGCCGTGAATGTGCTATGCTCAGTAACTTTAAAAATTGTACCAGTTAAATGTCAAATACATGCAGATCCAGAATATGGAGGTCCTAGATGGCAAAAGTTAATCATATACAAGGTTAACATGCAATAAGCATTACAAACTAAAAAACAATATATATTAACCCTTTAAAGCCGGTTGGAGCGGGCACGCTCCGTTTTACATAACTATTTTTAAATCCGGGTAGCACTGCAACCACGTAAGCTAGCGCAATAATTTTTTTTGCATATGAAACCGGAGGAGTTGTACTTACATCTTATTCCATCAGCTTGCCCTAGGTCACAGTTTCCTTCTACATATAGCTTTGCAAAAACTGCATAAAAAGCACTTGTAGCAACAAAAACATAATATTACAGAAACACGCTTTGCCAATCCGATCAGCTGTTTGTAACACTTCCTACATCCATCAGCGCGAACTATCGCATGTCCGTCATGACCTGCTCGAAACCGGATGTGACGTCATTTTGCGGCAATTTAGTTTTTTACCACTAGTTCATGGCACTAGTTTATGGGCTCAAATTGTGGTTATAAATATTTTAAAATATTTATTATAAATATTTTACAAGTACGAATATTTTGTAAATCAGACAGCATAGTTGTGAACTGAGTTTTGTAACCTGTAAACCAAATATCTGAAAATTGTATGTTTGTGCATCTATGGAAGAGAATTTGTGTCAATGTAAAAGAGATTTGTATTTGTAAAAAAATATTTACACATTACAAATTTGTTTTTTAAGGTCTGGTTACAGATGCAAAGCAAAAAACTATATATTAAACTTAAAAATTTTGACCAAATTCTTCTTCCTTTCAGCTGATTGGTCAATGTCAGGTCAATCACAAATTTAACAATCCAATCAGAGACAGATGGGTTGGGCTGTCGAAGGGGTGCTTTGCTGAGCTGCAGGTCCTGGAAGGGTAATATAGTATTATAGCGGCAACCTTCGGTCCTTCTTTACCGCTTCTGCAGAACGTAAAGTTTCTGACTCGTGCTCTTGTTAAGTCTCTTGGATGCCTTCCGGTAGCAAAAAACGAGGCGAAGGAAAAAAGGGGCAAAACATTTATTTTTCTTACAAATTGAAAGGTACAAAACAAATGCCTCTGGTGGGAGCTCCGTTTATATTCCCTTTGTGTTACAACAAAAAATGACATTAAAACGGCGACGGTCAGAAAACTTTTGCTCCACGTCCTGCTTGCTTACCTAACCTTTTACCCACACCCCTCCGCATGCGGGCCAAATACACACCCCCTTTACGACATCTACCAACACTTTACAACAACAACAGACTAACAAAGCAGGATTAATTTATGGAGCACAGCATATTACATTATAACCTAAAACGATCAAGATTATAATAAAAACTTAAAGATCATGACAAATACTTAAATATGGCATGATGTAACTGAGTAAAATATTGGCCTGGACTTGGCTCCAACATATAGTTTGAAGCTGGAGGATTTCCATATGAATATTCATTATAAGCTAGGTCCCTTAACTTCCGGTAGCTGTTGAAAGGATAAAGCTGTGATATACCAGAAATCCCATTATTACTTTAGTATTACCTAACACAAAGTCAGGGCTGACCTGGGACCTGTGAGTCACACTGCGGAGCATAAAGGCCCTTTCACAACGGCATGCGCTGCACTCACCGCTAAATCAGAGCGAAGGATCCAAAATTTGTTGTGCTGGCCGATGCACTCTTTTGTTTTTTTGGGGCAGCTCTATGTATACTAGATGTGCCTCCTATAAGAAATATAACATTACTCGCGATATAGGTCTTGATTTTGTCTTTACCACTCCTGATCTCTCCGTCTCACTATTTCAGATGGTGGTCAATCCAAGCTCCATGGCAGAGAGAAGCTCTCACCTTCCAGCTCTTTGGAAATCACAGAGGTGAATCGGGTCAGTTGCTCTGAGCTGAAGTGGTTTTTCCAGTCTCCAGCAATGCCTGACAACAAAAACACGCATGTAAAGAGTCACATAAACATAAAAACACCTGATGAGAACAGAAATTGACCATGGAAGAAACTCTGAAAAGACATCTTTGATAACAAACGCGTCCAAGTTGGTGTGTTGTGTTCAATATCACTAATTTTTCAACCCAGTCAGATGTGTCATAATGGGATATGGAAACTCACCTTTTCTTAGGAAAGGAGATTTGTCATGGTCCAAGTACACCTTGGGGATCAGACTGAAGTTGGACATGTTGTTGTTCTGCATGCTCTTGAAAGAACAATGCTCTGCTACCTTCTGAATTACTTCTTCAGTCAGATTGCAGCCCAGGAAATCAGAAATACGCCTGAGAGCCGCAGGCAGGTCCTGGAAGAAACACGCTCGTTATATAATGTGAAACAGTCAGTGTTTTTTTTAAATTTGGCTTTTATTGAAAACTTATTCTAAAGTTATTTCATGAGCAAACTTTGAAAGGTCAGGGGTTTGAATAGTTTAAGTCACAATTTCAAGTTTTGGCAAGACATAAGTCTGGGTTTGTTTTGCTCAAAGTGACAAATGTGGAGGGTGCACTCCAATGTTCCCTCTAATTTTTCATGTGTCTGAGCGAACACACAAACTCCCTGCGCGGTCCCTTGGACCACTGTGAGCAACATTAGAAGTGTGCACTGTGGTCACGCCAACATCGAATCCATCCAAGTTACATGGTTTATTAAAATAATCAAATTAAAGCATTTATGTTAGACTACTTTTAATTAACTGCTTCAGCACACTGACAATGAAAATTTGAAAAAAAAAAAATCTTGTTCATGACCTGTTTAGTATGTTAACACTATTGGAAGTGAAAATAACTCTAACTCCAATTTTGAAAACACAACTTTCTTTCTTTTTTAAATAAAGCTCTGACTTGAATTATGAGTATGAGTCTGTGGTCTGGGAGAGAGTCCTGTAATTCTCTGTTTGCAAAATACAGTATATAATGACCAATGTTGGGCAATTAATTATATAGTTACTTCTTCAAAAAAGTAACTGAGTTTTGCAAACAACGGAGTTTTTTGCAGCTGTTTACCTAAAAATGTAGCCAAGGCATTTTTTAAAATAAATATTTCAAACTATTTACAGAACAATCAGCTGTTCTGCATCAAATTTGATGCCACACAAATTATTTGTGTCACTCCAAAAAATTATTTCTGTCCACTATGAGATAAAGGAGAACAACAGCCTGATACCTGCAGGCCTGACAACAGGAGATGTATCACTCCTGTAACACCTGTAACATTCAGTAGTCGCCTCATTGTTCTGACACACACAACAAAACTATTGACTACACTACACACTAACTATACAAGACAACACGCTAACTACACAAGATTTGTGCTAAACGTCGCAAATCACTCACCTGGCAAAACACTGCGGTCACTCCTAAAACTTCCCCCCTTCCTAAACAATAAATGCCATGTTGCCATATCATTTTTGATTGGTCAACATGGTCAATATTTTTCGACCAATAGGAAAGGGTGGGGGTTTTTTTTGGTTTTGTTTTTGCTCACAGGCTTTCGAGCGTTTTCCTTATAAAACACAGTTGCACATTGCATATCTTTTTATCATAACTCTGGTTTTAGGTGGCCTATCAACACAATTTAAAAACTGGTATAAAGTCCATACTTTTTCCGTCAATTGTTTCGTCTGTCCTGCTCACATCTCCAATGGTTGTACACGTTGTCATTAATGTGGCTTCACTCCACATCAGCCACGCCGCTTTGCTAGCTAAAACACCGGTGTCGGCACATAAGGACGCTGTCATAGCCTGTCAACCACATTGATTAGCTGCGAATGTAAATGGCATTATTGGCTGGACTATGGAATATGGTGGCATCGTTCTAATCCCATACAGGAGCAGCCAGTCACTCACTGACTAACACTGCAAAACAGAATTGTTAAAGTTTTAATTTTAATTTCAATTCAGGTTAGATTTTTTTTTGGGCACAACACAGATTTTCTGTGCGCAGAGACCGTGCCAGCAGTGCGCAATTGTGCATGTGCGCAGCTTAGAGGGAACATTGGTGCACTCGGGCCTTTAGGTGGAGCATCAAAATATGTGGGAAATTGTGTCTCAAAACTAGGGATGGGAATTTAAACATGTAAAATAATTTATTAATATAATTTAAATAAAAAACAACGCATTTAATCACACTTTGCATTTCAAGCAAAGGGGAACTTTTGTCAATGCACAATTTCCTGGAATACCAACTACACTAATGCACACATCAGATGTACAAAAAGGGAGAAGAAGAACGCGCATTGTTAGGACTGATCGGAGGCAAATTTCATTTCAAAAGACTACCTGACAGAAGCCTTGATAAAAGCATGGTTTTGTGCAAGCTGTCCAAAAAGGAGTTTCCGTACCACCGAAGCACCTCAACCTTACGATACCATCCAAATTCAAAACATGTTGCAGGAGGCACAGAACCTAGCACTGGCAGTGACAATAAAACATATGAACAGTCCAAATTTGATGAAATGACTGGCCCCAGAACCAAAATTAGTAAGCCAATATTGGACAAACTTACCAACTCTCGCATAAAAGGATTGCTCTGGACTGTAGACTACTATCAGTGGTAGAAGATAGGGGGTTAGAAAATGTGCTACAGTTAGCATCAGGTGATCCAACTTTCAACTGCTGTGCCGAAAGACTATTTCAAGTAAAATTGAACAGCCTTATGATATTGAAAGGGAAGCAAAATGAGATGCATTACAGACACCCCTGCTAATATGGAGGAACTACACCAGGAGCAAACAAGACTGGGGCAACAGAAAGAGCCACTCACACAGGATGTTACTACACGGTCAAATGATGGTGTAAACCATGATGTTGAAGAGCAGCAGTAAGGTGACTCCTGTGCGGATGGCGAATTCAGTCGACTGCTTGTTTCGGATGCGAATTTGGCTCAATGATCCATTCTAATTTTCCTGTAGGAGCTTAATTACTTTCGGTGGGATGTGCTCAGTCTCCAGTGTCATCCAAAGTGTTGCCCAATCGATGCAGTCGAATGTAGGCTGAAAGTCAATAAAGATGATGACCGTCCGTTTCCCACATAAAATTTGCTCCTCACCTGGCAAATACTGAACATCTGGTCACAGGACCCGCGATGAGATCTGAAGCCGGCTTGCTCTTTGCGGTTCGTCTGTTCGCGATGTTTCTGCAGGCATGATTGAATTACTTTCATGAAGACTTTTCCACTGATGGCCTTCTCCCATGTTCTTGGAATCGTCTCTGTGCGCCACATTTTTTTGCGGAAGAAGGTGCACTTGTTGGAGAAGAACATCACCGCCAGCCTTGATCGATTCCGCTGTAATTGCATCCACACCAAGCGCTTTTCCATTTTTCAAAGTCCCGATGGCTGTCTTCACCTTTGCCAGGGTTGACTCATCATCGGACCATCGGGGTCTCTGGTGCTTCGATGGGTGGCGGCTCTGCTGGTGGTCCTTGTGGCTCCGTCCAGCACTGTAACCGCTCAGTTGATGATCATACAAAGGTGCCATCAGCCTTTCAGATGTTGTCATTTGTTGATTTGGTTTTTCTACTCAGGCATCAGAGCATTCGATAAATGGTGTGGCACTCATGCTTTGAGGCCACTTCCTCCAAGTCAGCCACTACTTGGTTCCAGTAAGCCTCGCGTTCTTCCTTCAATCGACCAGCTTCACATATTTCGCTTCATCTACCATATCGAGACATTCGTCGGATATCTACGGCTGTGTTCGGCAGCGTGTGGGATGGCACAGGTCTTTGGCGCTTTCCATGATGACGTCCAAAACTTGTTGCTCTTTGACGTTGACATCTTCGGATGGCACCAATGCAGCAAAATGGCTGGATAATGCTATTTGAAATTCTGCCTTGTAAGCGGGATCTGACAGGCATTTCCAGTTGAGCTTTGCCAATGGGTGCGATTTGCATTTGGCTCTTTGTAGTAGAAGATTTATCACGGAAACAGGAGTCAATCAGGATGTAATCCAACATCGCTGAGTCATCACCTGTTGGATTTTGCCATGTGAGTTGATGTTTCTTTGGATGTTAAAATTGGGTGTTTTTCCGATGATGAAGTTGTTGGTGTTGGCGAAGGACAAGAGGCGCAAACCGTTGTTGTTCATTACACCATGTCCAAAATGACCCGACCCCGTGCTCTCCCACCCAGTCTGATTGAATCCAACGTGTGTTGTAGTTGGTTATAGAAATTGTTCTTGGCCGGGTCTGGATTTGTCTCGGTTGGTGTGTAGATGGTAATGAGGTGGGTTTTGATGCTACCGTTGATGGTGAGCACTACAAGGCGATTGGAGATTGGCTGGAATGAGACAACACTCTTGACTGTGCGACGGGCAACCATGAAACCAACTCCTGCTTTTCGTTTTTCTCCACCCGAGTAGTAGAGTGCCATCTGGTCATCGTTGAGTGATGGTTTGACGACCGTCTGCCCTGATCCTGTGAGTCATAATTTGGATAAAGCTCTGATGTCGATTTTGCAGTTCAGTAGTTCTGGCAATGATTTCAAATTTGTATTTCCACTTTCGGTGTGATGATGTTTCGGTTCCTTCGGCCAGTAGCCCACTTCTCACCAGCATCCTTGTTCCCCAATACTGGCGCATCGGCTGCCCCGGATGCGGTAGCATTAAACAAAGAATTTAGGACATTATTTTCTTGAACTGTCTACTACAGGTTTGTGACTGAGCTTCTTGGAGGTGAGCCATATGTCTTATATTCCGTGGTTTTACCTGCTTTCTGCCACCTGCGTCACACCATGGAGGTCTCCAATGATAACTCAAACTACATGGTGAAATTTAAGACTGCCTTCACAAAGGACCTATCCCAGCGTGTAGCTACACTCAATCATCAGTGGCTCAAGATAGCTACTGTGCTTGACCCACGCTTTAAGGATTTAAAGCATCTTGCAAGCGGAGAGCGAGAAGAGTTTTGGACCAGCCTTGAAGCCCTGCTGCAGGAATAGCGTAAAGATGCCACCACAAAGGAGGCAGCAAAGACAATGGGCCTCCTCCTCTCTTCTTTGTCTTCAGACTCTGATTGAGATGAGGATGCCCTGTGCAACAGGGCTCTGAGTTTGTACAGAGCAGAATCCATCATCAGCGAGACAGACTCCCCGCTGCAGTGGTGGTCCAGTCGAGCAGAGACCCACCCACAGCTGTCTGGCCTGGCCTGGAAGCGATGATGATGATGGTTATGCATTTACCTGTCACTTGCAATGTTTCATGTACATGTTACCTGCAGTGAAATGGGTCCCCTTCTAACTATATACACTGCAAAAACATCACATTGGGAAGACGGGTCAGAGAGCTGTCTTCCCAAAGGATGATAAGAAAAACAATGAAATGCACAATACATGAGGGGAGAGGAGGAGAAAAGCAGACTGAGCTCCTGAGAGGAGAGCAGTTTGAGAACAGAAAAAAACAATAATAACCACTGCAGCCAAGAAGAGTGCCTGACGAGCCCGGTTGTAAGTAAGCTATTAAGACTCGACTGTACACTGTGTTCGTGTTTTCCTCCGAAACAATAAGTTCCGTTGGAGCAGCCTTTCAACGCTTCTCTCTGTCTCTATTTTTCGGCTACGAGCCCGACTCGGAACCGACGTATTAGCCAGAGGTCCCTTTACTACGGTTCGGAGCCACGGACCTTCAGTAATAGTAATAAATCACACAGCAACAGTACATTCATGCAGTTGTAAAAAGCATGATAATATATTAAGTAATCCAAAGTATTCAGAATACATTACTCTCATTGAGTAACGTAACGGAATACATTACAAAATACATTTTGGGGCATGTATTCTGTAATCTGTAGTGGAATACATTTTAAAAGTAACCTTCCCAACACTGCCTGGGGCACAATCTTCCCCGATCATAACATTGCAACCAGGAAGCAGCAGAGGTGAATAAAAGGCTGAAAAAACTATTTCTTTCTATGATGTTCTAGCTGACTACTATGATTTATGTTTGCAAAAATTCATGTTATTTAACCAACAGATTTGTATATTGTAGAGCTGGGCGATAGAACGATAACGATATGTATCGCGAAATAACCTTTTCTCGATAGAAAAATTAAACTATTGCGATAGGCCTCACCGCTCTTGTCCTCTTAAAAAAAAACAAAAAAAACAGCCAATCCAAATTAAGTAGTGCAGAGCCGAACCAATCGCAGCCGCAGCGTCACGTCACGTGACTTGTTACGTACAGCACAAGTGCCAAGCCGCACATGTGTATTTGTTTTGGGAAGCAGCCAGCCGGCGTGCTGCCCGTATAATGGAGGAAATGAGTGTGCCGACTAGAGAAAAATCAACCGAGAGCGTGACCGAAGGTTACCGAAGAGAAAACAGATGATGGTTCCAATTAGGGCTGAACGATTATGGAAAATAATCTAATTGCGATTTTTTTGCCCCAATATTGCGATTGCGATGCGATATGCGATTATTTTTTAAGGTCTTTGTCTTCTGTATTATTAAACAAAGACAAGCAATACATCATATAGTATGGCCAATACTATATTACATTAATTTTAAACTGTTCTTTCCTGGAAGACAGACCTCTGTTATGATGACATGAGGTGATGCATGAATTGATGACTGACATTTTTATTTAACTTCTTCAATCACAACAGTATATTTGAACATACACAATAGTTTATTTTTAGCTTACAAACATCTGAGCATAAAGTGCTGACAAGGAACCCTGGTGTAAACATTAAAATGAAAGTCAGTACAATGTGCAGATTGCAGAAATATACATAAAAAAAATCAGTGGCTTTACCACACTCAGTTTTTCGACATCTGTGAACTACTAGACAGTCATTCAATTAAAAAATAATATTAAATAAATAAAACTAATAAATAAAAAATACACACATCTTACTGATCTCTGCAGTCAGTAACATTACACATAAAGTGCAAACATAATAGCAATTGTATAAACACACACACAAACACGCCTTTAAAATTTAAAGGCGTGAAATTGGACGGTCTAGCGGCTAGTTCTGATTAGCGTCACCGCTGTCTCGGTGGAGTTTAATAAACTCGGCCGTCTGCTTCTTGCTATCTAAAATATAACCAGACACTGGTGTAAATTCTCGACTGTCTCATACTTCTGTTTAATAAGTTTTCTGTTTGACGTTTAGTCAGCTGTGTGAAAACCAAGGAGGAACCCACCCGGGGGATTAATAAAGTTTTATTTTATCTAATCTAATAACTTTAATCTCAGCCAAACCGATTTACTCACGAACAAACAAAACACTGAAAAAAGCCCAACAATAACATTTTAGGTTGTCTAAGTGACTTATATATTACGTTTAACCCGAGCAGCGAAACTCCGCGGTGATCTGAAAATGATGTGCCGGGAGTTGTGCCGTTCTCGGCCGCATCAGTAACCCTCGAGCTTCCGGCTAGCTGTCGAGCTAGCGGAGGGTAGCAGACGCCTCTGAAAACGTCGAAGCACTTTTGCAAATATGGGATATCTTGATAAACCGAGCAGATATTTGATGTTTACACAACTACTTTCTCGCCTGAAAATATGTTAAAAGTTTATTTTGTGACCCAGAAAGATTAGTATGAGTAATTTTAAAACTTAGTAGCGGCCGCCATTGCTGGAAACTGGAGTTTGGCTGGGCCGCGCTATGAATTCTGGGATATGGTAGTAATTTGGACAGCCTTCGGCGCGTCGCTGTGACGTAATCGGTCTACAAATGCGGCCTCAGGAGGATGCAGCCCATGAATTTGGACATGTCCAGAGTATAATCGCAGCCTTTGCGGTTAGAAAATTGCACTTGATCATGTCGCGATATTATCGCAAATGCGATATATCGTTCAGCCCTAGTTCCAATGCCGGAGAGATTGTCGAACGGAAGAGCCATAGAAGTTCCGTAGTGTGAAGGTATTTCGGCTATTTCAAGTCTGACAAAAAACAGAGTAGCGCGCACTGTAAATTGTGCCGAAAGCAAGTCTGGAAATACAATAAAGCGGTGCATGCTCATCTCTGACTGGAAGCGCTAATTCGTCATTCGGCTTTTGTCAGACTAAAGTAACTGTTAAAACTGTTTGAAAAGCTAAGCTATACAACAAGGAGAGATTGAGAATTTCCTTTTAGTTCTCAGTTTATTTGATATTGACAAAAGTTAGTCATTTTGTCTGTTCTTCTGTAAAACAAACTAAGATTTATTTTTAGAATTAATATTTTGTTTCTAAGTGGAATTGACAATTTAGTCTGTTTCGTTTGTTCTATTTTGAAACTTAAACGCTTTAGCGGCTGCCTTTTGTGTAGTTTGCAATATTTGCCTTTATTTATCTGAAAAAGTCTCATGTTCCTTAAGTACATCTACCCTGTTGAACTTATTATGGGAAATAAATATTTAAATAAAAACAAGCTGCTGATTATTTCACATTTTACTTGTGAGCAACGGCACATTTAAATCTTACAAATATAGTTATTTGCTTATATCGTGATAGATATCGTTATCGCCTGAAATGAAAAAAACATATCGTGATATGAAAAAATCTCATATCGCCCAGCTCTAGTATATTGATATAGATCGCTTTCTTTACTTGTATATTGTAGGCGAATGCCGTAGTGACGAGGTGCAGGCTGAAGTTGAGCAAGACAACTGCACCCACAAATACACACACAGCTAACAACAGCTGCTCATGTAATTCAGCTGATGACCTGATAATGAATAAAAGTTTCAACAGTCCTCCAATTACTTTCTGTTTACTTCAATGCAGAATATGACAATTGAAAATATAACAAGAGAAAGTGTGAGTTAAAATATTTATTCTGTGCAGGTAATGGCAGCTCTCTGTTACACCTGTCTCTCATAGTGTGCACGCACACACTGACAGTGCGGTGCACTATGAGACACTGTGTCTGGTAGTTTAGTAAAAAAAAACCAAAAAAAAAAAAAACCTCACATGAAATACTTTCCTTTCAGTGAAAACATTGGAAGTGTTTTACCTGAGCCATTTCTTCATATGTAATGTACATTATTCTGTCTCCCAGTTCACTGTTTTTCCAATTCTTCACGTGGTCTGTCCATTTTCCAAACATCACTGCAAATAAAGCAGACATTGGCTGACCAGTTACAGATCCAACCACTATTGTGATAGAACTTGCAAATATTGATTTTCTTGCATGTCTCCTCTTGTGCATATGTGATCTCTGACCTTTGCCCTCAAGAAATTTATCCATGAACTCATCAAAGGTTCCTGGATCCTCAAGGAAGCCAGCCATCTGGTGGAAGTAGTATGAAGACACCATGATGTCCTTTGGGTTCCTCATGACGTAGATCACCTACAGCAGAAAGAGTGCAAAAACATACGTGTGTGTAAAGTCTCTTACACAATCAGGAACACATTGGGAATATCACACAGAGTCATTACCTTTGCTTTGGAGGTACAGAAGGAAGGGGGCATGAGGTTGTAGGGAAAATGTGAGACCAGTGCCCGTGGAGATGCCAGCTTATCCACCACCCGTGCCAGTTGTTTCTCTTCCAGCCATGGGACTCTCTCCCAGTTAGGAATGGTATGGATGGGGGTCAGATCCCCCCCATTCAGCACCAGTGGGAGGATCTCCTGCATCCAGATTGTACCTGAAGAAATAGCAATAAAAAAAATTTATGAGTATGAGCTACAGGTCTTCAAGTATAACTGCATAACAGGTTAACAGAAACAATAGTGGGAACCGGTGCTTAGTATCAGGAACGCTTATGAAAATCGGTCTTAGTAAATGTGAGCACAGTTTGTAACTGCTCTCCAATTAAAGATCCTGCACATCATACACACACATGACTGCCAGGTGCAGTGCTTTCCATCATCTCAACATACTCTTTTCACTTGTTGGTATATTTCATCTCTATCATTAACCATGCTAATCTGCTGGACATCCTTTCTACCTTGTCTTGACTAGCCAGTTGTTACAAGCCCCATTTTCTTTTCTTAGTGTGCAGCCTCACATACAACTCATTATAAACCATTTCCTTTCACAAGCGCTCTCTTTGCTGTATGACAAGCTCCCAGTACTCAGGTCTTTCTTCACTTTGGATACTTTCCTGTAGTTCTTCTTTTCACAACAAGTCTACTTGTTGTTTGGAAACTATCCAGAGGATACATTCTGCGCAGTTTTCCCAGACATCTGATAACCCTTGCCTTCCACCCAGAGCTATCTTAAATCCTCTCCGAACTCTATGCAACATTCTTTGCTCTTCAACTTCAGCGACTCATCTGCCTAGCTACATTCTCACCTGCCACTACCTTGCAGACTCCCATTTCCTTCAAACTGCACATTTTATACACTTTTATACATCCCTCTATGTTCCTCCCTCTTCTTGAAGTACGTGTTCACCGCAGCCATTTGCATCATTTTTCACAATATCATAACAGTTGACACACGGCTTTGGAGTGACTGGAAAAACTTTGCATAACTCTTGCATAGTGCACAGTATCTAGGCTTACTTAACCACATATATAGGTTTATGCAGTCTCTAGCCTTCAAAGGCAAACTGGTAATAGTAAACATTCAGGTTGAGCAGCAAACTGTTCAAGGACGGTGTTGTGCCAAAAAGTGATTGCCTGCCAAAAATTGATTTCCAATGTTTCTGTGTATTTTTTATGTGTAATATCTTTACGTATGTTCGTAAATAGACTTTGGTGAACAGGGTTTACAAAGGGGTTATATATAGAATTTAAAAATTATCTGTTTTTCAAATATCTTTACAACTCTGTGTTATTGTACTTACATTATAACCAATTTGGTCGTTTATCCCCACTTAAAATATTTTTACAGAACTATTGTAATATTTGCTGCCATTTCTGTTGTCCTCTTGGCCAGCTTACTCTTACAAAAGACATTTTTTAATGTTAATGACATTTTTTTAACTGCATAAATAAAGGTTACGTGAAAGTCACTGCCAAAAACTGATTGCGGCTTCTACCTTCTTACACTAATATTGTTTGTGGCTCAAGATGACTTTATGTCATCCATAAGGGATGCATTTGACATCTGTTTCACATATTATAGGCCAACACTTATAGCAGTTTAAATTCGAGCAATCAGTTTTGGCAAATACCGGAAATCACTTTTTGGCAGAACAACTGTTGTACTGTACAACAACTGTTGTATTGTACGACAACGGCGTACAATTCACTCGCGAACCTCATTTATTTTCACCCTCACCCGCAGTCTCTGCGTGCTCTGTCTGACACCACTTACACAGATAAATGCGCAGGTGCAGCGTCTATCATCAAATTCTACCGTCACAAAGGTTTAGTCATCAGTTTTCTGTGAAGTAAAAGCCGCTTGAGTGTTTTACAGAAGCTCTCACCTGACTTCGGGTAGGTAACAGCCAGGACGTCGTCGTCTTCAAACTTGAATCCCTGAGCAAACTCCAAACTCTCATAAGAGTGAGTTTCCTTGGGCACAATCAGTCCGTGATAGTGCAGGTACATCTCCTCGGAAATCGACATTTTTCGAAGTATGCAGAGAAAGTGTAGCTGTCAGTAACCGTCGTACTTCCCCGCCACGTTCACGCACGGTGGGAAATCACAGAGGAAGCGAAAATGCAAATCAAACAGTAAATATTTACTTTCCTCGTGCCCAGTGCTTGATTCCTTAAACATCTCCAAAGTTATTTATTATGTTACTTATGACCTCAAAATTACTATTCAGACTAATAGCAATTAACTGTCCCACAATCATGTCGAATAAAGTAATAGCCAGATTTTACAGGGTAACATGAAGGCAGCACGTGATTTTCTGTATGGCGCCTGATTTACAATTAGGTTTTGTTCGATACAGCAATTGACCTGATATCAATGTATATATATATATATATATATATACATTAATATCAGTGACCAGCCTTATGCTGCAGACATTACTGACTGCAGCATAAAGCTGGATCACAGGTTTTTTAAAAATTTGTTAAGTTGTAGCCTTCAAATTTCCTCTGTGTTTCTGGGAAAGTATCAGAATGTTCTCCCTTCTTGTATCTTGACCTTATCTTGGAGTGGGTCAAGGGCGTAGATTTGGTTTTGGCATTGGTGGGGACGGATGATTCAACCACTGAACGCTGCCCTGTTTCTTTTTTTCCTTTCTGTCTTTGCTTCTTGATTAAAAAAAAGGAGAAATATACTTGCCTACATATGCTATTCTGCATGCTTTTAAACCATTTAAAATTGCAGTTCATAGTTTTATATGTGAATTATATAATGTTAAATTACTATAAAAACAAATGACTGACTAAGTATTTTAGGCTTTAGTTTACTTCAGCCATATTCCATATAAATCAGGTATCATACAAACATAAAAATAGCTTCAAATACAGTCATGACAATAAAAGAATATGACTTTAAGGACTTAACAACATTAGTTCAGTTATAGTACACCAACATCTCTAACACATTAGCACTAAGGGAACACTGAATGACCTGGTGGTTTTTGTCCATAAAACTGCTGACCACAAAGCTGACCACAAAGTAAAAGATCTCTCAGCAAAATTATGCAACATTTTAGGCACACTACACTATTGCCCCTATCAAATCAGTGAGCTGGGATTTTTTATTCTAAACATGAACTACTGTTACAGCAACAGACATGGACTACTGGTGCCCTACACAACAACTCAATGTCCACTTTGTGAAGGAGCCGAACACATGCCTGCTCCTCTCGTTAACTGAGATAAACTGCTGGCTTATTTGTTTTACATCTATACTGTCCCACTCTCCTGGTGGACCCTAGCCATCTTTTTAGTCTTCTGAGAGCACTGAAGCTTCTTTCAGGCTCAGTACATGCATTTTATCCTCAGATTAAAATTATTATTCTGTGCTTGATGTGCCTCACCTTTGGCCCTGGCTCTTCCCCTCTGACTGCACTAGGACATATTGCTACCTGATAAAATAACACATTGATTTGTGCCATATAAAAGTCAGACATGTCAATTCAGATTCTTTGTCAAATATACACTAATGAATCAATTTACATCAGCAGCCTAACAATTGTCATGATAATAAATACTAGTTAATCTATAGCACCAAATCTTCAGTCAGTCACCTGTGACCTCGCCTCTTCACCTCTGTCCGAGCTACAACATGGCAGAGCTGCCTCTGTCACCTGATGAATAACAGTGAGACATTCCAAATACATGCAGTCACACATGTGCTTCAAATACAGTAATGAACCACCAAGTCATCATCCAATGTCACCTGTGATTCTTGTATCACCATTACTCTCTATCACCTGACAAATAGGACATACATGACAATAAGAATAAAATGTGTAGCTGCTTCAGTGTTTCTGTCAATTTGTGCAGATCTTGACTCATCAGTAATGTTTGTAGGGTGAGTGCATTTTTATAACAATTTGTGCAAACTGCACTCCAAGGTGGAATATTTGCAAAAGCATGACTACCTCATGATATTTTGCCTCAAAAATGAACCCTATAAATATGTCAGTGCCATTAGGAAGAAATTATTGTGTCACCAACATTTTAATGTTAGACATATAATTTTAACAGGCTCTGTAAACTAATATCCTGTTATCACACAATTCTGTGTGATAACTGGAAAAATTGTCTCTTTCTCTTGTTCCTTGATGACCTTTTTATCTCCATCTGATCCTCATCTTGATCTGATTGATTTACTAATGGGGGAATGTTTAATACTTGCAGTTCTTCAGTATGTAAAGAACTACAAGTTATCCTGCATTTTGAGCCAAACTTCAGGAATGTGTCATCCTCTGCATGTTCCAGAAGCAAATTTGATTACTTTCACATGTTTGCAGCATTCCTGGTTGTTAAGAGGTGAATTTTTCATAATAACAACCAGACACATAATAATAATAATAATAACACACATAGAGATACAAGTACAAATACACCAGGACTAATATTTGGGTAAATGTCCATTAGCAATTACCACCTAAACCAGGCATTTTTGGTAGTCAAAAAGTTGGTTAAATTGGTTGGTTTTATACAGACCCTGCTTTTAAGCATAGTCCTCAGATTTTGGGGAATGTTAACCTTCTTCATCCGTTCCAGTTTTGATGTGTGGTGCGATTTTAAAAGACCGTTCAGCTCATTCAGAACCACTTATTAAAAGATTTGAGTTTATGCCTACATTTCACCTATGCATCTGTACTTTTGACTGTGTGGAAGAATCCAAAATAAATTCAAACTTGACCACGATTCTTTTTTTTTAAGACACTAAAGATCAAAGCCCATGGTATTCATGTCCATGATGAGCGTATGTACCTTATGACCACAAGTGTATCTTTCTACAAATCCAGTCAACCAATCATGCAGCTGTGAAGTATTTTAAGCTTTTACTGTTATTATTGTGAGATTGCACTAATGAAAGCTAAAATCAACACGTAAAACTCTTAACTAGAAAACTAGCATGTAAAACACCAACTAATCCATTTAAAATATTTAATGAAATCCTTCTAATAGTATAATAAATATTCAGTTCAGGTTTGCAGGTTGACTGGAGCCTATCCCAGCTTCATTGGGCGGCAGGAAAGGTGCATCCTGGAAAGATCATCATTCTATAGCAGGATTAGCAAAGAGAGATAGCCACCTATGGGCAACTTAAAATCACCAATTAACCCAACTACACTAACTGGATGTCTTTGGCACGAGAGAGAAAGCTGGAGTATCTGGATAGAACCAATACAAACAAGGACGAAAACGCAACACGCTGGATTTCAACCAAGGACCTTCTTGCTGAAAGTCAAAAGTGCTAACCACTACCACTCAACCCCTCTCATTTCACAAAAAAACCCCCAAAAATCTGTGGTATAGTGATGTGCGGATCGATACTGAAATATCGATTCCTCCGATACCAGTCATTTATGTTCTTGAATCAATTCTCATATTAAAATATCGATATTTTAGTAATTTAGGGTAAATTTGTAGTTTATCATTAACAGGAACACAGTGGAAAGAAACTATATCATTCGGATTGTCTACATTGGAAGGAACTACTTCCTCTTCTGCCTTTCATAGTCATATGTGAAATATGGCTGTATAAATGTGTTGCAGCCCCTTGGCATGGCACTCACAACAATGGCTGAGCGTGAATGGAGTCATGTGTGGACGTATTTTACCTCCACAAACAGCCGAGACGTGGTTTG
>NW_024582734.1:220298-224709 GCF_018398535.1 Haplochromis burtoni
ACTGTAATAACACATTTTGAACTCTAAAGAAATATAACAAAAGGAAAGACACCCAGCTGAACTAAAATGATCCATGTAGCAAACAAAAACTGTTGTGAGCCGCCACCCTTATATCGCTTTGGGCTTTTGGAGCCTTGACCTGACTTTTAAAAAATAATTGGAAAAAAAGCACTATGCTGCTAAAAAAAAAAAATAGATATTTGCAAAATTCTGCCTAAATATGTATTTTACCTGGTTAATGTGTGTGGCGGGGCGTGGTCTGCAGCGCCGCTGCAGGGGAGGCGGACGCACCTGAGCGGGACCCGCAATCACGCCTCGCTGCCTTAAAGTCTGTGCTCTCTCTGCTGTTGAAAAGCTACAGCTGGCTGTATGCGTACAGCAATCGTGTGTGAAAAGCTGGCTCTCATCTAGCAGGACTGTAAGCTGTCATCTATGTGGGTGAGCGGTGTTTGTTTTTAAAATAGTTCACAGTGGAGAACAGCTGCTGACATAATGTGGATCCAAAGATCCATAATGGCCTACCTGGGGTTGAAAGTCTCGATAAATGCACAGAGGCGGGCCACATTTGAAACACCCGGGCTTAGCCAAAGGGTAGTATGCATGTGGGATTTTTTTTTTTTTTTTGGGGGGGAGGGGGTAGAAATGACTGAAAGATTAATTGGCTCTGTTTTGAGTTTTGTTCAAAAAAGAATGACTTCATATAGGAAAAATATATATCACATATGCAGGACACCTTAAACTAGTTTTTTAATTAAGCAGCAAGGCAGAACAAAGTCGGGCTGTATCAAGACACGAGGACTAAACCCCAATTCAACCAGACCCAGAACTGATCCAGAATTAAAACAGGACTACAACAGTTCAAAATCAGGACTACTGAGGACTTAACCAAGACAGAACCAGAATCAGAACTAGATGATAGTAGCACTAAAAATCATCATAGACCTGCACTACACTTATTTTTTTAATTCTACCAAAGTACAATATTTAGATTGAGAAAAGTTTATATAATTATTTAGCCTTGTTGTGCAAACAAGCCTGCATAACTTAATAAATATAGAATTTGAAAAATAAACCTAAAAAGAAACACTAGGTACGAGATACATGAGGACCTATGATACGGTGATACTTTTGGTAAACAACCATTTGACTAACATGTGTGTCTCACCTGCTCTTGTTCATCTCTGTTCTGTCCTCATTCTCCATCTCCCTCTCTGTTCCTCTCTCTCCCTCTTTGTGCTGACAATCATCAAATATACAGTTGAAACCAGATATTTACAAACTCTTCAGATAAAAACACAAACTTTTTTAATTGTAACATCAAATCAGACTAAATGTTTATTTTTTTTAGATTGATAAATATAAAAAACATATTTGTTAACTTTAAGAGTAAAGAGAGAAATTGTCTGTATTTCTTAATTGTAAATGGCACCAAATTGTATTCAAAATTGAGCCACACTTATGGAGCTCCACAGTTCTTTTCCTGGTGTTTTGGTTGACATCTCTTGATTTTCCCATGTCAAAGAAACAGGCTCTGTGTTTTGCCTTATATGCATCCACAGCTGTGCCACCAATTTACTCACATGGACTCTACTAACCTATCAGAAGCTTCTTCAGCTCAGAATGGAATCGTCTGGAGTTTTCTTATTAATTAACAATAAACTTAGTGTACATGTACTCCTAAATTTGATGAAAGTGATAAAAAATAGAAAGCTCTGTCTCTCTTTATTCTGACATTTAACTAATTCAAAAGATATTTCAATATTTATCTAAAACAAAAGTTTACTCTAAATTGATGTTGTACAGTAAAAATGTTTTATGTTTTCTCCCTAAAGTGTAAATATCTGGTTACAAATGTGAATATCCTGCTGTGTACTGAAATCCCTCTTGTTTTGCATAGAAATATACTGAACAACATACAAAGCATAATATATAAAATAACATTTACCTGAGTTTTTTCTTTGAAAGAAGCCTCTAATGTCCATTCTTATATTTCAGTACATAACTGAAACCGATTTAGTCGGGGAGGGTAAGAACTGAAAATATGAAATAAACACACGTAAGCTAAGAATCTCTAAAAAAAATAGCATTTGTTCGGCTTTTCATTTCGCCATTTGTTGATTCACTTGAAGAGCAAGTAACGTAATATGGGTCAAGTGATCAGTTTGATATCAATCTTTCGTGATGCACCGTCATATTTACATTATTTGTACGGTACGAATGATTTGCTTTGGTACCTGGTCAAACTTAAGCTCTCCTTAGTATGGCTGGCTCCGTTTCTCCAACAGCGCACTCACAGGCAGCAGCTGCCCCGCCCCCTCGCTCAGTCGCTTAGTGCCTGAGCTCGGATCATACCAATATCAGGGGGGATTCACGCACAGTCGTAAATTCCCACAGTGTGCACTATGTGCTTCGAATATTGTGTGTACTTTTTGTTTTATACAGTTGTCAGCCAGGCATCTAACTATGAAAAAATTACACTCCAAAAGACCCCGGGGGTTGCTTCTGACAAAACAACCCGGGCTTAAGCCCAGTAAGCCACCCCCACGCTCCGCCCCTGAATGCACGGCGTTTCTGGGTACACCGGCTTCCGCGAGTGTGACATCACGCTCCAAAGCCCTATTTTGAGCGACGAAAAAATAAGATATAATTTTATTTTTATATTTCAAAATCACAATCTTCCAATTTAGAACTACAAGTTAAAAAAAAGAACTAAACACAAATAAAATACACTTCAGCTAAATACTTCTAATTTATTTTCCCAAACCACCCGGAGCCGCAAAATAAAGACTAAAGAGCCGCGGGTTGTCGACCTCTGGGCTAGACGTTGTATCTTAATCCATTGGAAATCTTCAAAGACACCTTCAGTTTCTTTTTGGTTTCGAGATGTTATGTCATTTCTTAAAATTGCAAAAGATAGGCCTAGCAGCAAAGGCCGAATATGTCGTGTCTGGGGCTCCTTTGTCAACTATTGCAAGTCACTGAACGTTTTACCAGCTGATTAATATTATCCCCCCCCCCCCCTTTAATGAATTTTTTAAAACTGTACTTTATTTAACGTGTGCGCGGGGAACAGCTTGTATTGTAACTGTAAACGAATAATGTATATTCCTCTTTCTCAATAAAACTATTTAAAAAAAAAAAAAAAACCCCAAAAAGTGGTAACCACGGCACCCACCGTGCTGGTCATGAACAAATTCAATTAAAAAGATGAAAAACAGAAAATGAGAGTTACTCTAAAGTGATTTTTAACCCCAGATGATCGGTTAATGCCTGCAAAGCCCAAAGTGTGAATCTTTGAATACAAAAGAAACCAAGGAAACAATGCTTAGATTGTTTTCTTGAGATAGCTGCAACTGTGCTTTATTAAAAACAAATTAGGCTGATTGTTAAAGGACAGTTGAGAGAAAGAATACAAAGACATTTATTCATGTCAAAATCACAGAACCTGTCATTAATTTTACAACAAGGCATTTCTGATTTTTTATTTAGACCTCAAGTCTTTTCAATAATTAGAAAAAAAAAGTCCTAGAATGCATGTTTTTACTACTTTTATACAAACAAAAAGACACATGTGGGCAAACAAACTACTGATGTCATTTATTTGTTATATATTAAACTTCTTACGTTGAGCATTAATGCTGGAAAACATTTAAAACTAAATATGCTGTTAACTAAGTCTTGATTCATTTGATATAAAAGTCACATTTCCATGAAACCAACACAGCTTAGATAAGCCAATCGTATTACAGAAGCCTTCTGATGTCACCACCGCAGCTCTGCAGCTTCAACAGATGGACTGAAAGCACACACAGTTTTTAACAATGGGTTCATCACAATAAACTGGGAGCACTGGTAAGTGTTCCAGGCAGACCTGCCCAACTTCTGCTCAATATCAACTGTAGTTTTTCAGCCATCTTAAATGTTGTATGGTGACAGCAAGACTGATGTGGTGTATGCTCCTGATTCAGGACAACCCCGGTCCTATCAGGACCAGAAAGACTGTCAAAGGCTTTGGCCCGGTGGGGGGGTTAGGGTTATTTAGTTGGAGTGAACCAGAGTGACAAAGAGGAAAAGCGAGCACAGAGAGATGGCCCCAGTCAGCACGGCTTTCACCAGCAACACTGTCCAGCTGCCCAACAGGAAGACATGAACGAACAACCTGAAGACAAAACCAGGGAAAATGTGTGTAAGTTTCAAATTAAAAGAGCAAAACAACACTGCTCAAACACACAGAGGGATAATTAGTATATTCAAAACATTTATTCAAACTCTGACCCCATTTTCTACTCACTCCACTCACACCAACAGAACAAGAAACTTTTCTTTGCAAGAGTTTCTAAAGATGCCAAACTGCCAATCATATATATATATACGTATATATATATACGTATATATATATATATATATATAT
>NW_024582734.1:224734-251724 GCF_018398535.1 Haplochromis burtoni
ATATGTATATATATATATATGTATATATATATTATATATATAGTATATATATATGTATATATATGTATATATATATATATATATGTATATATACTATATATATATATATTTATATTATCTTTATTTACTCTACTATATCTTAGTTCCCTTGATTCCTTTACTAGATTCCAAACCGAGCGCGAAGGAGGCGGCCAGCGCCAACATAACGGGAGAGGACAAAACGGGAAAAACGTACCAAAAGCCACCCACAGAAGAAGCCACCAGCAACAAACACGCACACCAAGCCGCCGACCAACCACCACAAACGCCCAAGAGGCAACACAAAAAGAGATAAGAGAACGCAGACAGCCCCACCACAACACACAACCCAAGCCGAACAAACGCCAAAACCACCAGACACAGCGCACCCGAAACAGCCCCACCCCACCCAACCACACACGCAGCAGAAACCCCACAAACCAACCACAGAGAACAGGAAAGAACAAACAAGGAGAAGAGAAACAGAAAACCAAAAGAGAAAGCAAACAGAGGCATCCGACCCAGGGAAGGAAACACAGAAGGGACCCGCAAAGACCGGCCACGCGTGAACAGGATCGCGAGCCCGAATGCTGCCCCAGAGGGAGAGGAGGACAAAAAAAGAAACCCATAGAGACATGGGAACGGCTTCGCAAACATATCATAAAACACGCCCATAATCCATGTAACCCGCACCAGCAACCAGCACCCACTAAAAAGAAAAATTCACCGATGCAGAACAACCATCCCACAAACAGCCTATAAAAATCACTAAGCTAATATAAATATACTATGTTATAACAAAAAAAAGCCATATACTGGTTACAAATAACCGCTATATAAACAATATATATCACCTTACATGCCTATCATATGAAACCTAAATAAACCATACACCTCAAGAAATAAGATAATCATATAGGTTACTCTCAATATATAGATATATAATGTAGTATGGTATCATAAGAAACAATATTATATGCTACCCTACTATCTATATAGGTAACACATTAAACCAAGATAACTATGTATTAAAGCACAAAATGAACTATAATATATGATTACACTACAATAACACAACCTGCAATCCATATATAAGGTGGATAATAAATGCACAATACAAGGACTAATAATAATATAATGCGAACAATAACCAACTAAATGAATAATGATCAATATCAACCACGATTATATATATACTGTATACTGTCATCATCCATCCACAAAATAACATATTAATACAAAAATATAAATAAAATAGAATATAATTGCTAATTATATATACAGTAGATAAGATACACTCACTAAATAAATAAATATAATAAATATATATATCATACAAAATATGACTATAATATAAGTATTCATACTACATATATGTATTCATGTATATATGATACCAATATATATATATATAAATCACCTTACTTACGATATAAACTATTAATACTATATATATGATACTACAATATATCATATGAATATAATACTTATAATATAATATATAAATATATAATATATATATATAATAATTATACTAGTTTATAAATATATATATATATCATAGCAATATACAAATCCTATATATATATATAATATATATCATTATATATATACACGGAAAGCTTTCTCGACTATTAGGCATTGCATGAGACCTCTTCCAACAGCACCGCCATCAACAGTACTCACCCATTAGATTGGCTCATATGACGCCTAAAATAGCAATTGCGAACTGCACGGAGTTAGAACATTAGAAGTCTACCAAGCTTGGAAAAATACCAGTTAAGGCCTGGAGTATGCAAACGAACTAAGGCGGGCAGTTTCCCTCCTATAAGACAAGACTCGATGCACACCTCAATAAAACTTGCCATCGACCGAACTTACTATGCATAAAAGTGGAGTTTATGAATGAAATAGGATAGAAAGCATAGAGCGATCTATCTGGAAAATAATTACCAGTCAAAACGCGCCCAACTGTAATTAGCATTAGGTGCAGCTAACACTAGATGATTAGCTTACACTTCCATCATGACTTAACACCCGAATTAATACGTGATATATGCCATACTTGAGCTCATTCGAAATTTTCACCTCGTATCTGTATTATTCTGTATTCATTAATATATGCATGTAGATTCCCGAACTCTTAGGTGTCGTTGTGTGTTCACACAAGTGAAAACATACGGCGACATAGAGTCAGACCCCCGCACCTTTGTATAAGCTCTACAATCGCATCAAACCAGGAAAAACCTAATTAAGATGACAAAATAGTGTACAAGTTTATTTTACCAAACTAACAAAACATGAACTTACCCCACCAACAACGCTCAGCTACCAAACAAAGACTCTTCTATGAATGTTTAAAAGCCTTTGAAACCTAGAAACAAAAGCAAAAAAACTATACAATAGCTCTAGAGGAATTCCCAACTTCTTTCCTTTAAGTCCTTATAAGTAAGTGTCTCAGAAAGAGTAGAACCGTTGTTCTTTGTCGGGATTATCAATAGAAAAAAGGCCAAGAGCTTCTTTAACCAATTGTGGATATATGATCACCCTTGAACTCAAACAATAGCAAAGTTAAACACCACAAAAACCAATTTAACTCGTGTTTCATATGGACAGTTATCATAACAAGTCAAAATCAGCTTTGTGATCGAGTCCAAAACTAGTACAGTTTATAATCACAATAAAATATTCCTCCATATTTCAGAGTAACCAATTATTTACAGACTTATATCCATGCTTATATTTACCGTTCTGAAAATATAATATAAAAAGAATAAGACGAACAATTATTAATAATTTTTACTAACAAATTGAACATAATATACGGCACCTGTGCTAGATAAGCTTTTTATTTTATGATTTTACGAACATTATTTGTAATAATTTTTAAAATTGATAATATTACAGGCTTTGTGCTGATGCCTTTCATGAATCCTACACCTCCTAGATTTATATTGTTGGAGCATCACTGGTGGACTAATGCACTCCCACCTAAGTTGGACGTTTGGCTTTGATGTAAAATCAGAGTTACAAATATAACTAGGGTTCTATGCATTCTGGATAACTGCTGCAGGCAATGTGAAACACCTGGACAGTCACTGCACCCAACTGCGTCTCCTGTCATTTTGTCACGACTCTGAGTAACAGAGTGCAGAGAGTTGTGATCTATGAAGCCTCTGGGAGAGAAAAAATGAGCTCCAACTGAAGGGTCGAGGCTACTGGCACAGGTGGTAAGCACTGCAGCTAGCTAATGGTAACAACATACACAGTATGCGCTTAAAGGTGAAACAATGAAAAGGAGACGACTGCTGGCTGCTGCTCTTCCCCTGCACCCAGGTTGCACATGTAACTTTGAAGTACCTGCATGCACAGAGGTACCAACAGAAAAGGAGACGACTGCTGGCTGCTGCTCTTCCCCTGCACCCAGGTTGCACATGTAACTTTGAAGTACCTGCATGCACAGAGGTACCAACAGAAACAGTCCGTTGGTACCTCTGTGCATGCACATGATGGACATCCAGGTACCCCAGACAATCTCTGTTGCATTAAATGAAGTACCGAAGCAAAAAATTTGCATCAGGGATTTTTTTGTATTCGAGTTATTCAAGTTACTCAAATTGTTGCAAGTGTGATCTGATATCCTTCTGTCGGTGTTGTTCCTACATCTTCATAACAATGTTAGTCCAGGATACAACATATTACTGTACATACAGTAATATGCTTGCTACACCCACACAGGGCAGATAAATGTTAAATATATTATTGTAGGTAAAAAATGACTTTAATGTGGTAAAAATACAATAATTCTTATATTGTGTAAGCCTATATAATATAAGAATGGTAACATGAAATATGAAACATCCAAGACTTACTCCATTAAGAAGGCCTTATAGACACAGAGAGCCAGCAGCACAGTCACAGGCAGCCTGAAGCTCTTTGGAAGGTCGTATCGTGTAAACATCCATACCACTGATGCCGTAGCAATGTAATGTACCTTAGTAATGTACCAGAATAAAATCACTCATATTACAACAATGACGATAATGCCAATTATAACAAAGAAAAGAAACGCAGGAATGAAGTCGTTTAAACTTCAAATTTCTCTGAACATGCAAAGAACAAATTGTTTCTACTGTGATGTTTCTGTAAAACCGCTACAAACAAGATGAGTCACTAGTGTGAAAATATTAAAAAGGGAGAAGAGCAGCAGTCACTCACCAAACTAATGTTTGAGTCAAAGCTCATCTGGATGTATTTCCAATCAAACTCAATCCCTCTGGCTCCGACCCACAGGGGAAGACACCTGAAAAGCAGGATAGTGAATTATGGGACCTGTTTTTCATGTTTCACTCGGTGATTATATAATATGATTTTACATATATACAGTTCTTAATAAACTTAAATAGGCCACCTGTCATAAAGACAAAAGTAAATATTTTAGAAGTCTGTGAGAAACGTAAAACTGAAAATTATCGATAAGAGAAGAAACAGGTATGTTTGTTCCGCTTTTAATAGGAACAGTTGTCTTGGATATTTTTCTTTTACTTTGTAGTGAGGGAAAAGTAACAGGAAACTAATAATCAAAAAGCATGCTGCAGTAAGATATTCATTAACTGTTGCAACTTCTGTGTCCATCATGTTAATTAAGTTATCATTTACATGTTTTCTTATGTACTCCGTTAATATTCAAGGTAAATAACATTTATTTATAAAGAGCCTTTCACAGACATGTGGCCACAAAGTAAAATTTAAAAATGAAATACTATAAAAAAAAACCAATATAAAACAGGTTACGGATTTAAGTAATATTTAAAGTTATCAGCTTTAAATATTACTTAAATGTTATGTAGGATTTTTTTTTACTGTTGTCTGACTTAAAAACAAGGCAGCAGAAATGGCTGGTGTCATGGTGAAATGGTGTCATATACTGTGGGCAGTGAATGCATTTCATATCATTTATTTAAGTGACATCTTTCTAAAAGAAATGAGCAGGCAAAGGGATTTTAATGACTGAGCTATTTTCCTTCCCCTTAAATCCTCCCGTTATCACTGGCTCGATTAAAACCAGTTCCTCTCACAAGAACGGCACAGCCATGGTTAAGCAACACGGTTTCAGGTCCTCACGTAATGCTGCTTATGCTACAGAAAACGTCTCCTGAGCTTGTTTGAGCTTATGCAAACTTCACTGTGACAGCACATTAAAGACTTTGATCGTGTGATCGTACATGCAGAATGAGCCCCTGTTGTGTAGATGTGTAGCACATTTTGATAAAATGAGACGTTAGTGCTAACCTCGACATCACGAGCTCTGCTGTTGCCCAGCCCATGGCAGCCACCATGATCTTGTATTCTCCTTTGCCAGCGTTGCGAGACATAACGAGATGGAGGCCTAAAAGGTCTGCCAGGTCCACTGTGGCTTTCATGAATTCCTGAAACGCAAACAAGAACATTACAGCCTAATGCTAAAGCTGGTATTCTGTATGCTTTCCTTTCTCTAATGATATACACATGACAAGAACGATTATCTTCCTTTTTGGTGTTGTTACTGTCATTAAACACTCACCCCTACAAAGTCATACGCTCCTACTCCTCCCTCCCACGTGGGAAAAAATGTGGCTAGAAACAGCATCTGAAACCCAAACTTACTTATGTTAACTTTGTGCTTTTTTTCCTGCCTCAAAAAAATATGATCCATTTTCATAACCACAAAAAATGTATCACCTTACAAAGTTGGACAAACAGGTACATTGCTCCAGCTTGGACACATCTCCAGAAGGCATTGTACTCCGAGCTAAACAGAGAACATTTGTTCAAGAGGGTCAAACATAAGGCCCGGGGCCAGAATAGCCCCAGCAAAAAACTCCAATTGAGCCCACTGAACAGCTTAGATTATGAACTTATTATTATGCATTTTCATACATTTAACAGCTTTCCATATCAATAAAAAAACAGCTTACCATTCATACTATACAAAAGTAATTTGTATAGTATGAATGGTATTATACAGCTCACTTGCATCTTAAGTGGGTTGGACCAGTGAAACCTCCCTTTGTGCATTTAACCTCTTAAATAGCTTAATATTTCTTTTAAAGTGCTTAAATTAAGGAATAAATGCATAATTGTACAGAAAATGTAATAGTAGCTCATAGCCTAGAATACCCTGTAATTCTAAAAGACAAGGTTTTTGTTCATTTACGCTATATAAGAACCAGTCCATTTACATTTACTGTGTCGACTTGCATCTGGCCCTCGCACCATGTTTGACACCCCGAAATTAATAGACAAACAATTAATAGACAAAGGTTTCTGTTTTTCCACCATCTATTATATTATGTTTAAAAAACCAAACAAACAATGAGGCCACAGTTTTAAAAATAAAAAACTTCTGTAAATTAATGAAACTTATATTTTTTATAATTAGTCTTGGCAATCAACTAATAGAAATTATTCTGTAATTTTACATATTCATTATGTACTTTCACTGGTCCAGCCTGCTTAAAATCAACGTGGGCTGAATATAGCACATCATTTAAAATGAATTTGACATGCCTGAATTAGATGAACAGAGCTTTAATATATCCATGCAGTAATGGTGAGAGAAAGGGTTTACATTATGCCTTTAATGAACGTACTATGCACACTATGCAGGTCTAAGAGGATTATGTGGACCCTCTCCAAAAGCTCGAACATTTCTAAGAAGATTATTAGCAGACACTTCCCAGTCTGGCAACATATGTTACGACAAAGAAGAAGAAGAATGTGAAAGAAGGGTCTATGTGAGCCCATGTATGAGTGTGTTACTTGTAACTGCATTTAAATCTTATACCGTCAAGCATTACTGACTGATTCACACAGACACTTACAGGCCGCTGCACTTGTAGGTTATAAAGTACGGAAAATAGGCCAGAGCAAAACAGTTCCCAAAGTGAAAAAGTGTCATGATGTCTCGTCACAAAATGCAGCTTCCTGCAGAGAGAGAAAGAGAGAGAATGATCAAAGACTGGGGGAAACAATTGCATTAGTTTAAGTCAGTAAAAACACTTACTGTGTTAGAAAACAAGAGAAAACATCTCTTTGATTATATATGATACTATAGTGATTTAAAACACAGAAAAGCTGCTCACTCCCGCAGCAGACAAAAAGTTCGAAATATCTCACTTACGGGTTTGAATTAATATCAGTTACAGTTTAATAATATCTGCTGTATTTACCGTCACTGGGTTTTTGGTTCATTCAGCACCATTTAAACCTTAGCCAGGGTTTACTTCTTTACTGTAAAAGTATTTTAATATCAACTCCTCACTGATGACACTGCACTGATCGCGGGAATTTAAAATGTCAAAAATTCAAAGACAGTCTGCCGTCTCTGAGTGAGTCGTTTAGCTTGTGTATTTTATATGAATATTAGCAGAGCTACAGAGTAGTGTAGGGTCCTAAAGGAAATGAATAACCAGTGCATTAGCTAGCTAAGCTACATCCCGCACACCCTGTGCGGACACACCGCGACATCCAGCAAACAAACCCTCCGGCACCTTCTTTTCCTATGTTGTGATTACGAATCTCATTTCTTTCCTTGTTTTGACGTATCAAGACTTTTTAAAGAGAAAAGGAGAACGTTACTGCGTTTTAAATACCTGACAAGCGACACACCATGTATCCAGCAGCTCTCTAGCTGAATGACAAACGGAAGTAAGCTCAGCTCCACCTCGGAATGCATCCGACAATGCTCTACTTACTGTAGGAACCTAACAATTGGTTCCGGGGGCCTTTAGCGCAAAACTAAGGACTGTATGTATAAATAATCTGTGGCCCTGCTTCCTTTCTTAACCCATCTCCCTCGTGAATGATTGATTTTAATATAAGTAAATAAATCTACTTTGTTTCATTTATTGCATAAAAGGGCGTCAAAAGGCAATCCTAGCTTTGTAAGGCTCACATTTAGAAACTGCTTACGATAAAGACAACTGAACAATTCTTCATTGGAGCCATGTTTTATTTGCAGTAACGGACACAAAGCATCAGATTTCCTAATCTACAGTGTAATGGTTCAAAACATGAAGGCCAAAAAAATCGTAAGTGCTAAGAAATCTTAAAAAAATCATATTATAATAAATGCAAATAATAATATAATAAATCAATAATGATAATGTATAGATGATGATGGAGTTTATTCCTCAGTAACATGCCACTTGGCACATTTTCTTTTTAGCAAAATCACTAATTAGATCTTTAAAATTAAATTATCTGGCCTATTGGATTTCAGTGGTGAGAAGTGCAAGCCCTATCTTGGGACCTTGCCAACCTCGGGTAGTTTTTCACCAGTTATAACTTAATGAAACTTATAATAATGGTTAATAATGTAATTACATTTTTTTATTGATTATTATGAAAGCTTAAATGATTGTCCAAACTTTTAGATATAGTTCATATTCATGAAACTGTAATTCTAAAGTAGAGTCAACCTAAAAACAGAATGTTAAATTGCATTAGATTAAATTTTTCTAAATGTTATATGATATATTTTAACCTGTAGCTGCTCTGCTCTTCTCTCCACACAGCAGACTTCCCTGACATTTCTTCCCTCCCTTTCTTTTTCTTTTCTGGTGCGATTTTGCTTTAATGGAGGCTCGCAAAGGCCCTTCCCACCACTAGAGCCCAGGTGGTCAGTTATACTTCTCTTAATATGTTATTTAATTGCTTAAAACATCAAAATGATGCAATCTGTCTTCAGCAAACAAGAAATATATCGGTATAGACTGAGTATTTTAAAAAAAACTAAATAATATTCTTACGTTTTGAGAGCTAGAGTTGTTTGAGATGGTTGTTGAATTGAAATATTTTACAATAACCTTAACAGAGCCAACATTATAGGAGCCTGTATCACTGTAGCAGCAGCAAGTCATGATTTCATGTTAATGAAAAATTAATTATAAATGAAAAGCAAGGCAAACCAAAACAATTTATATGCTAGATGCAGAGGTTTAAACACAACAAATGAAACATCACCTGCACTTTTCATTTCAAAGTATCTACAACCTCAGAGTACACCATTGTTTTCAGAGATTGTTACAGTCATATTGCATAAAATGAAAGGATTAATAATATTAGAATCAAACTTAGAGGTGTACAATAATTAAATATATGCTAAAGAACTGATAGAACAAGCATTATTGTAGCATTTGATGTTAAGCTGCCAGTTTCATTCACTGAGGGGTTACTTGAATGCAGACAAAGTTTCTTCTGTCTGCGCAGTCCCTGATCATCCAGTGTGGTTTCCATGATGAAGGGGCGAGGATTTGAAAATAATTACCAGTTGGTAATTTGTTGTGCGTGTTCTATCTGCTAAAGAAAAAGTAGTGTATTCTTCTTTGCATTGATTTTTCATCTATCTTGTTTTTTATTCTAATTCTGGTTAGAGTCCCCCTAGTGGTGGAAGAAAAATCCACAGAATAGCCGCACCTTTGTATAAGCCTCATGGCTCAAAACCTAGGGAAAAAGTAGCGGCTTATGGTCCAGAAAGTACGGTATATGAATCCCATGAACTCAACAGCAGTTAAATCCCAAAAACTAATTTCAAACAATAAAGCAACAGTTTATCGAGTCAAAAATATTTTTTCCTAAAAGCTATTTCAGGTATTTTTTACAGACTTTTTATTTTATGATTTTACGAACATTATTTGTAATAATTTTTAAAATTGATAAATATTACAGGCTTTGTGCTGATGCCTTTCATGAATCCTACACCTCCTAGATTTATATTGTTGGAGCATCACTGGTGGACTAATGCACTCCCACCTAAGTTGGACGTTTGGCTTTGATGTAAAATCAGAGTTACAAATATAACTAGGGTTCTATGCATTCTGGATAACTGCTGCAGGCAATGTGAAACACCTGGACAGTCACTGCACCCAACTGCGTCTCCTGTCATTTTGTCACGACTCTGAGTAACAGAGTGCAGAGAGTTGTGATCTATGAAGCCTCTGGGAGAGAAAAAATGAGCTCCAACTGAAGGGTCGAGGCTACTGGCACAGGTGGTAAGCACTGCAGCTAGCTAATGGTAACAACATACACAGTATGCGCTTAAAGGTGAAACAATGAAAAGGAGACGACTGCTGCTCTTCCCCTGCACCCAGGTTGCACATGTAACTTTGAAGTACCTGCATGCACAGAGGTACCAACAGAAACAGTCCGTTGGTACCTCTGTGCATGCACATGATGGACATCCAGGTACCCCAGACAATCTCTGTTGCATTAAATGAAGTACCGAAGCAAAAAATTTGCATCAGGGATTTTTTTGTATTCGAGTTATTCAAGTTACTCAAATTGTTGCAAGTGTGATCTGATATCCTTCTGTCGGTGTTGTTCCTACATCTTCATAACAATGTTAGTCCAGGATACAACATATTACTGTACATACAGTAATATGCTTGCTACACCCACACAGGGCAGATAAATGTTAAATATATTATTGTAGGTAAAAAATGACTTTAATGTGGTAAAAATACAATAATTCTTATATTGTGTAAGCCTATATAATATAAGAATGGTAACATGAAATATGAAACATCCAAGACTTACTCCATTAAGAAGGCCTTATAGACACAGAGAGCCAGCAGCACAGTCACAGGCAGCCTGAAGCTCTTTGGAAGGTCGTATCGTGTAAACATCCATACCACTGATGCCGTAGCAATGTAATGTACCTTAGTAATGTACCAGAATAAAATCACTCATATTACAACAATGACGATAATGCCAATTATAACAAAGAAAAGAAACGCAGGAATGAAGTCGTTTAAACTTCAAATTTCTCTGAACATGCAAAGAACAAATTGTTTCTACTGTGATGTTTCTGTAAAACCGCTACAAACAAGATGAGTCACTAGTGTGAAAATATTAAAAAGGGAGAAGAGCAGCAGTCACTCACCAAACTAATGTTTGAGTCAAAGCTCATCTGGATGTATTTCCAATCAAACTCAATCCCTCTGGCTCCGACCCACAGGGGAAGACACCTGAAAAGCAGGATAGTGAATTATGGGACCTGTTTTTCATGTTTCACTCGGTGATTATATAATATGATTTTACATATATACAGTTCTTAATAAACTTAAATAGGCCACCTGTCATAAAGACAAAAGTAAATATTTTAGAAGTCTGTGAGAAACGTAAAACTGAAAATTATCGATAAGAGAAGAAACAGGTATGTTTGTTCCGCTTTTAATAGGAACAGTTGTCTTGGATATTTTTCTTTTACTTTGTAGTGAGGGAAAAGTAACAGGAAACTAATAATCAAAAAGCATGCTGCAGTAAGATATTCATTAACTGTTGCAACTTCTGTGTCCATCATGTTAATTAAGTTATCATTTACATGTTTTCTTATGTACTCCGTTAATATTCAAGGTAAATAACATTTATTTATAAAGAGCCTTTCACAGACATGTGGCCACAAAGTAAAATTTAAAAATGAAATACTATAAAAAAAAAACAATATAAAACAGGTTACGGATTTAAGTAATATTTAAAGTTATCAGCTTTAAATATTACTTAAATGTTATGTAGGATTTTTTTTTACTGTTGTCTGACTTAAAAACAAGGCAGCAGAAATGGCTGGTGTCATGGTGAAATGGTGTCATATACTGTGGGCAGTGAATGCATTTCATATCATTTATTTAAGTGACATCTTTCTAAAAGAAATGAGCAGGCAAAGGGATTTTAATGACTGAGCTATTTTCCTTCCCCTTAAATCCTCCCGTTATCACTGGCTCGATTAAAACCAGTTCCTCTCACAAGAACGGCACAGCCATGGTTAAGCAACACGGTTTCAGGTCCTCACGTAATGCTGCTTATGCTACAGAAAACGTCTCCTGAGCTTGTTTGAGCTTATGCAAACTTCACTGTGACAGCACATTAAAGACTTTGATCGTGTGATCGTACATGCAGAATGAGCCCCTGTTGTGTAGATGTGTAGCACATTTTGATAAAATGAGACGTTAGTGCTAACCTCGACATCACGAGCTCTGCTGTTGCCCAGCCCATGGCAGCCACCATGATCTTGTATTCTCCTTTGCCAGCGTTGCGAGACATAACGAGATGGAGGCCTAAAAGGTCTGCCAGGTCCACTGTGGCTTTCATGAATTCCTGAAACGCAAACAAGAACATTACAGCCTAATGCTAAAGCTGGTATTCTGTATGCTTTCCTTTCTCTAATGATATACACATGACAAGAACGATTATCTTCCTTTTTGGTGTTGTTACTGTCATTAAACACTCACCCCTACAAAGTCATACGCTCCTACTCCTCCCTCCCACGTGGGAAAAAATGTGGCTAGAAACAGCATCTGAAACCCAAACTTACTTATGTTAACTTTGTGCTTTTTTTCCTGCCTCAAAAAAATATGATCCATTTTCATAACCACAAAAAATGTATCACCTTACAAAGTTGGACAAACAGGTACATTGCTCCAGCTTGGACACATCTCCAGAAGGCATTGTACTCCGAGCTAAACAGAGAACATTTGTTCAAGAGGGTCAAACATAAGGCCCGGGGCCAGAATAGCCCCAGCAAAAAACTCCAATTGAGCCCACTGAACAGCTTAGATTATGAACTTATTATTATGCATTTTCATACATTTAACAGCTTTCCATATCAATAAAAAAACAGCTTACCATTCATACTATACAAAAGTAATTTGTATAGTATGAATGGTATTATACAGCTCACTTGCATCTTAAGTGGGTTGGACCAGTGAAACCTCCCTTTGTGCATTTAACCTCTTAAATAGCTTAATATTTCTTTTAAAGTGCTTAAATTAAGGAATAAATGCATAATTGTACAGAAAATGTAATAGTAGCTCATAGCCTAGAATACCCTGTAATTCTAAAAGACAAGGTTTTTGTTCATTTACGCTATATAAGAACCAGTCCATTTACATTTACTGTGTCGACTTGCATCTGGCCCTCGCACCATGTTTGACACCCCGAAATTAATAGACAAACAATTAATAGACAAAGGTTTCTGTTTTTCCACCATCTATTATATTATGTTTAAAAAACCAAACAAACAATGAGGCCACAGTTTTAAAAATAAAAAACTTCTGTAAATTAATGAAACTTATATTTTTTATAATTAGTCTTGGCAATCAACTAATAGAAATTATTCTGTAATTTTACATATTCATTATGTACTTTCACTGGTCCAGCCTGCTTAAAATCAACGTGGGCTGAATATAGCACATCATTTAAAATGAATTTGACATGCCTGAATTAGATGAACAGAGCTTTAATATATCCATGCAGTAATGGTGAGAGAAAGGGTTTACATTATGCCTTTAATGAACGTACTATGCACACTATGCAGGTCTAAGAGGATTATGTGGACCCTCTCCAAAAGCTCGAACATTTCTAAGAAGATTATTAGCAGACACTTCCCAGTCTGGCAACATATGTTACGACAAAGAAGAAGAAGAATGTGAAAGAAGGGTCTATGTGAGCCCATGTATGAGTGTGTTACTTGTAACTGCATTTAAATCTTATACCGTCAAGCATTACTGACTGATTCACACAGACACTTACAGGCCGCTGCACTTGTAGGTTATAAAGTACGGAAAATAGGCCAGAGCAAAACAGTTCCCAAAGTGAAAAAGTGTCATGATGTCTCGTCACAAAATGCAGCTTCCTGCAGAGAGAGAAAGAGAGAGAATGATCAAAGACTGGGGGAAACAATTGCATTAGTTTAAGTCAGTAAAAACACTTACTGTGTTAGAAAACAAGAGAAAACATCTCTTTGATTATATATGATACTATAGTGATTTAAAACACAGAAAAGCTGCTCACTCCCGCAGCAGACAAAAAGTTCGAAATATCTCACTTACGGGTTTGAATTACTATCAGTTACAGTTTAATAATATCTGCTGTATTTACCGTCACTGGGTTTTTGGTTCATTCAGCACCATTTAAACCTTAGCCAGGGTTTACTTCTTTACTGTAAAAGTATTTTAATATCAACTCCTCACTGATGACACTGCACTGATCGCGGGAATTTAAAATGTCAAAAATTCAAAGACAGTCTGCCGTCTCTGAGTGAGTCGTTTAGCTTGTGTATTTTATATGAATATTAGCAGAGCTACAGAGTAGTGTAGGGTCCTAAAGGAAATGAATAACCAGTGCATTAGCTAGCTAAGCTACATCCCGCACACCCTGTGCGGACACACCGCGACATCCAGCAAACAAACCCTCCGGCACCTTCTTTTCCTATGTTGTGATTACGAATCTCATTTCTTTCCTTGTTTTGACGTATCAAGACTTTTTAAAGAGAAAAGGAGAACGTTACTGCGTTTTAAATACCTGACAAGCGACACACCATGTATCCAGCAGCTCTCTAGCTGAATGACAAACGGAAGTAAGCTCAGCTCCACCTCGGAATGCATCCGACAATGCTCTACTTACTGTAGGAACCTAACAATTGGTTCCGGGGGCCTTTAGCGCAAAACTAAGGACTGTATGTATAAATAATCTGTGGCCCTGCTTCCTTTCTTAACCCATCTCCCTCGTGAATGATTGATTTTAATATAAGTAAATAAATCTACTTTGTTTCATTTATTGCATAAAAGGGCGTCAAAAGGCAATCCTAGCTTTGTAAGGCTCACATTTAGAAACTGCTTACGATAAAGACAACTGAACAATTCTTCATTGGAGCCATGTTTTATTTGCAGTAACGGACACAAAGCATCAGATTTCCTAATCTACAGTGTAATGGTTCAAAACATGAAGGCCAAAAAAATCGTAAGTGCTAAGAAATCTTAAAAAAATCATATTATAATAAATGCAAATAATAATATAATAAATCAATAATGATAATGTATAGATGATGATGGAGTTTATTCCTCAGTAACATGCCACTTGGCACATTTTCTTTTTAGCAAAATCACTAATTAGATCTTTAAAATTAAATTATCTGGCCTATTGGATTTCAGTGGTGAGAAGTGCAAGCCCTATCTTGGGACCTTGCCAACCTCGGGTAGTTTTTCACCAGTTATAACTTAATGAAACTTATAATAATGGTTAATAATGTAATTACATTTTTTTATTGATTATTATGAAAGCTTAAATGATTGTCCAAACTTTTAGATATAGTTCATATTCATGAAACTGTAATTCTAAAGTAGAGTCAACCTAAAAACAGAATGTTAAATTGCATTAGATTAAATTTTTCTAAATGTTATATGATATATTTTAACCTGTAGCTGCTCTGCTCTTCTCTCCACACAGCAGACTTCCCTGACATTTCTTCCCTCCCTTTCTTTTTCTTTTCTGGTGCGATTTTGCTTTAATGGAGGCTCGCAAAGGCCCTTCCCACCACTAGAGCCCAGGTGGTCAGTTATACTTCTCTTAATATGTTATTTAATTGCTTAAAACATCAAAATGATGCAATCTGTCTTCAGCAAACAAGAAATATATCGGTATAGACTGAGTATTTTAAAAAAAACTAAATAATATTCTTACGTTTTGAGAGCTAGAGTTGTTTGAGATGGTTGTTGAATTGAAATATTTTACAATAACCTTAACAGAGCCAACATTATAGGAGCCTGTATCACTGTAGCAGCAGCAAGTCATGATTTCATGTTAATGAAAAATTAATTATAAATGAAAAGCAAGGCAAACCAAAACAATTTATATGCTAGATGCAGAGGTTTAAACACAACAAATGAAACATCACCTGCACTTTTCATTTCAAAGTATCTACAACCTCAGAGTACACCATTGTTTTCAGAGATTGTTACAGTCATATTGCATAAAATGAAAGGATTAATAATATTAGAATCAAACTTAGAGGTGTACAATAATTAAATATATGCTAAAGAACTGATAGAACAAGCATTATTGTAGCATTTGATGTTAAGCTGCCAGTTTCATTCACTGAGGGGTTACTTGAATGCAGACAAAGTTTCTTCTGTCTGCGCAGTCCCTGATCATCCACGTGCTGTTTGTCCCACAGTGTTCCCAGTTGGACGGACAGTCCAGCAGCATATCTTTGGGACCTGGTTTGTCTCCAAAACCATTTTCCTCCCAGGAAGCGCAAGCCAATCCAAACCTGAGAAATACAGGACAAAACTGGGAGAGTCACTCCTGGCTGTGGAAGTGTTGGTAGTTTTTTGAGAAAGCTGAAAAATGCAAATAAACTGGCAAATCAATCAATTACTGACAAAAAGATTTATATTTGCAAATTAAGCCAGACACAAATGCTGATTACTAAGGCTTTAGTGAAGCTTTTTCTGAAATGAATATTGATCCTTTTTTTAAAAATAAATAAATAAATAAAATATATATATATTTTTACACGCACTTCTTTTCTAGAGTATACATTTTCAACGCATTGGACATGAAAGGACATCTCCACAGCACAGCCTGGAATTTATGCCTTAAAGCACTGAACTAGTAGAAAGAGTAAAGCCACTTGAACGTGAACTCCTCTGGTGTTTAATGCAGAATCTATGAACAAGTGATGCATTTAGAAGAACATCTATAATTCAAAACTAATAAACTCAAACCTCATCAGTGGTTGCTCTGTAGATCCTGTCTCTGACATAGTTGTACTGAGAGACATCGGTCAGGCTCAGGAGGTCGTACGTACAGCCAGCACATGATGCTTTCATCTCTCTGCAGTGAATCAAGGCGTCCTCCCATGTCTTGTTCTCATTCACCACCACCAGGTTGTCAACAAAACAAAAAGGGTTAAACTTTTCAGAGCAAGCATAGCCTACCCAGCCTCCGATAAAAGCATGCAAAGAGCCACAGTCTGCAGTGAGTGGCTGTCCTGGTGCCCAGTTTCTGTAGCTAGATGCTAAACTACCCGTCCAGTTCCAGGTCTTGCCTCCCACTCGATACAGTCCAATCCAGCCCCGTTTGTCAACATCACCTGAGTTTACCTGGGTGACAGTGGCTAGGTAACCATAGTTTTCCATACAGTACTTTACAGCATCATATCAACTGAGCATAACAGTGTGATACTGGATTACATCACCTCGGGAACAGTAGACATTATTGATACTTGAACATTGTGCACTGTACCACATGAGGTCATCTCCTACAACTGCACAGTAGTCCTGCTGTGCAGAGGCCCATTTGCTGGTATGTGAGAGGTCATCACCTGAGACACCTTCACCTGTTCTGAAATCAACACAACAATCATCTCAAAATCAGCAACTCAGTTTTGTCATATTTACATAAACAGACATGGATATTGACATAAAGGTCATTTCAAAATTGACACTCACCTTAGATTTATAGACTTCCAGAATGAGTCATCTTCAGGATCTCTGAGCAGACCAATCCAAATGTTTGGGATATTCCTTTGGACCAAAAATGGTATAATAACTTTCATATTTATCATGTCCCAAGTAGCCAAGTCAACATAATGTGTCTGGCAGAATAGTCTTGCTTGTGTCCAGTTCCTTTTCCCAATAAAAATTTGTGTGTCACGTTTAATGTTTCCTTGTAAGCCACAGGCAGCAATGAGTACGAGGCAAAGTGCCAGTTCAAAGTTGCTTTTCCCCATATCTGCTCCTGTTTGGACAACAAGCCACACAGATCAGTTTTCAGAGATTGTATTTGCTGTCAGTCAGTTTATGATGTGATCCGTGGCTGCTGAACAGCAATCACCCTGCTTTTATAGCAACCAGCTATGTGATCAGTGCCACCTACACACACCTCAACATCCAGCTTACCAATAGGAACTCTGCACAATTTCAAATACATTTCAAGTGGCCCTGTTGTTGTACTCTCCTGTTGTCACCTTTGACTTTGTTCTTAAAGATGCTTTCCTTTACAACTCAAATTCTACTGTGACACTATATGTTTTTAGTTATTTGATTAATGCTAGTTTTATTGATGTTTGTACCAATCTTGCAGGTATTCTAGTGTGATCATTGCATACCAGTGAAGCGGTCTGCATTTGCATGAGTTTTCTGAGGTTTCTCCTGTTTCCCTCACAGTACACAGACAGAAGGTTAAGTTGATTGAAGGGTCTAAATTAGGGGTTATATGTAGAAGTGAGAGTATTTTTTTCCTGTCTGTCTCTCTGTGATCAGTGATATTTATTCTTTTCTGCCCCCATATTCTACTACCTAATGAATTACCATTTCCCATCCCCAAGAAAGACTGAACTGGCATAGACAGCCTCAATGACTACAGGCCTATAGCCCTCATGTCTGTAATCATGAAGTGTTTCGAGCACATAGTGTCTCTGCACATCAGAGACTGTCTACCCCCCGTCCCTCGACCCCCACCAGTTTGCTTCCAGACCAAATCGATCCACAGAGAATGCCACCACCATCACCCCTCACAGAGAGTTGAGCTATCTGGAGAGCAGGAAGAGCTACATGAGGATGCTTATTATGGATTACAGCTCAGCGTTCAACACCATAATACCAGAAATCCTCACCGCCAAATTGGACCACCTTCAGATCCTCCGTGATCCTCCTGGATCAAAGTTTTTCTTGCAAACCGGTCTAAATCAGTCCAACTCGGCCCCACCTCTCCCCCCACTGTCACTCAGCACCGGATCCCCTCAGGGCTGCGTTCTCAGCCCCCTGCTGTACGCCCTGTACACATATGACTGTACACCAACCCATCCAACCAACGTCTTTATCAAGTATGCCTATGACACCACTATGATTGGACTCTTCTCTGTTGAGATGAGACAGCGGACAGGGTGGAGAGAACTTGTCCCGCTTGTGCTCATAACCGGAAGCTGAACGTCCTTAAAAGAACTCATAATGGACTTCATGGGGCACAGACAGGCCCGCTCCACTCTCATTAGAGAGAGAGCATGCTCTCCTACTGCCTGGGTGTTTGGTACACAGTGCGCACTATTGAGAACAGGAAGGCTGCTCAACGGGTAATTAATACCACCCCAAAAATCATTGGCTGCCCTCGGCCACCCCTGGAGGCCATCGCCAGATCCTCCTGTCTCAGAAAAACCAGGACCATCAAAGGTGAGCCCCTTGCACCTGACCCACCACCTGTTTGTGTCTCTGAGGCACCGACCCACATCTCCAGACAAACTAACAGCTTCTTCCCCTGGGCCATTCAAACCTTAAACAAACACTATGCCCCCACATTCACACTATGATGAGTGAATGTGGCCTAATCTCATTTGTTTCTAATGTAAGTAAATGGAAATCATGAGAAAAAAGTTAAATAAACACACAAAGTACAACCAGTGGAGTAAAAGGCTCTGTTCCTCTGTGTCTTAAAGTTTTAAAGAGAGAAAGGAGAAAGTAAAAGAGCAAAGCTATAGACCCACAGCCTCATGGGTTCCAAGATTTACCAAAACTGCTCAGATGTAACTTTAAGTGAAAAAGACTTTTACTTTATTTTTCAAAAAGTTTAAAAATTGATCTATTAAGATAAAATAGTTGCTTTTGTGCGGCCCCTTTTTTCTGAAATATTCAACAGACTCACGACAAAGACGACTGGCAAACATGTGCAGGGAAAATCCACCAATGATCATCATGAATTCAGTTCAAGTCAGTTTATGTAGCTGATTTATGACGTGCAGAAGTCCACCCAGGGATGTGCATCATGAACAGTCCTGAATAGTACAGAACCTGAATGTTGCATCGTCAGTTAAACATTATTAGTAACAGAGATCTGTGAAGATCTGCTGCAAACACAGAGGTCATCCTACTGTCTGCTGTAATCAGTCAACTTTTATTCTTACCTTTAACAACAAAGTCTTCAACACTAATGTCAACAGACAAACATGACCTGAGTGACCAGGACAGGCTTGAGTTTGTGTTTGAGTTCTTACTGAAACGATTCAGGATTGTTTTGCATTTTAAACTTGTAACATCTAAATTTGATTTACACACACAAACACACACACGTATCCCACTTGTGCGTATTGTGTTATTATGTAAGCTCACCTGCTGCTTGTGGTAATAAGGCTCATTTAAAGCTTCCGCCTGCGGCAAAGAAACCCCAGCTTGTGTTTTTCTCCCTAATGTTGAGTCTCGTAATGAACTACAGTAGGGGACTGCTGTGTGGACGGAGGCCAGCTGAAGCAGCTCATTTGTTAGTGTAATTATTCAGCTGCTGACTTCAGTGTATGGGACTGAAAAGCTGTTGTTCACACCTGCAATGTGTTATTTGTGTGATAAGCCGTTCAGATCCACTGGAAAGCAGAGAATGCTTTTCAGCTCCTGGAAGTTTTTCATCTGCGAGCTGCACTGTCCTCTGGTCCTAAACGAATGCAGTGGAAACTGATTCTACAAAGGCCCAAAGAGGACGGAGGTCTAGTATTTATGCAATCCAGGAACATCCGTGCCCTTTGTGCTGTTCTGTCCACAGTTATTTGGGGAAATGGGATTCTGGGCTGTAACCACAATACTGCAGTAGAAGCTCCCGCTGTGCCCCGGGGCTGCTGGGAGATCCATTCGGCAGATATGATTGGTACCTTTGCACAGGCTAATAAACAACTCCACAAGCTGCAAAGATTTCTTTGTTACCCTCGCCTGCACGCTGAAGAAATAAGCAAAACATAGCGGCTATTTCCTGATTGTTTTCTACACTGTACTATCTGAGCATGAAGGAGCGTGACATGTATTAAAGTATATGGCCTAAACTGAGGGCGAATCAGGACGCGTGATATCCCACCCTGTGTTCTCAACAGACAGTCTGTTATCACGAGCTCTGATGTGACTTACGGTCTGCAGTCCTCATCATAGTCAGCCTGTCCACGTTCCCTGAAAGCAAAGAGCTCACGTCACTGCTGAAACACACCAGGCTACAGGTCTGTTAGCGATGCTGAGGGTTGATTTTTTTTTTTTTTTTGCAGGCACATTCAGACAGTGTATCCAACTACAACAGGGCTGTCGAACTCCAGGCCTCGAGGGCCGGTGTCCTGCAGGTTTTAGGTGTCACCCTGGGTCAGCACACCTTGACCAAATGATTAGTTCATTACCAGGCCTCTGGAGAACTTCAGGACATGATGAGGAGGTCATTTAACCATTTGAATCAGCTGTGTTGGATCAAGGACACGTCTAAAACCTGCAGGGCACCGGCCCTCGAGGCCTGGAGTGTGGCCAGGGGTGTCACACTCCAGGCCTCGAGGGCTGGGTACTTCAGACCCAGCAACACACTCAGACAATAACTAGAACTGAAGAAGCTTCTCGGATGAGAGGTGAAACGTCTTCAAGCAACTCAAAGAAGTCCAGACGCTTTTCTTTCCACGCTGTGGGCAGGTTTTATGCCTGAAACACACTGAACACATTTACAGGTCACATGCCCCGATGCTCAGCCCCAGACTAAGCTTTCATTGGTTGTTTGTTCACATGCTCACATTCTGTGCAGTTTAGGCTGATTTCTTTGGATATTGATGAGTTCAAATTAACTTTTTTCCTCAGCTCTGAGGAATGAATAGATACTGCTGTTCTCTGATCTCTCACTCCACTACCACCAGTGCCAGATATGATCACAGAGGTCCTGCGACTGTCATCAGCCACAGACGCACTGTTCATGGAGCTTTTCAGAGAAGTCAGGCTTGAACGTGTTACGGTGCTGCACAAGATGATGTTTTTCAGCCGTACATCTAAATGTGGTTCCAATAAGTTTATTTGAATTTCGAGCTCCAGTGACTGAACCTGAACTGGAACACACAGACACAGTAACTGATGGTTAAAAAGATGCTAGGGCAGGTCCTGACTTAAACACAGGGTGGTGGGGTGTGGAAAAGGGCTCAGGTAAGACTGGCTGCAGGGGCCCGGGAGCCCCGCCCCTCCCTGAGCATAGTTCTGCTGCAGGTTACTTCCTGTTAAAAGGGTGTTTTTCCTTCCCACTATTGTAGAGTGCTTGCTCACAAGACATTTATAGTTTTCACTGTAATTATAAAGCACCACTGACACCATCAGTGAACTGGTGCTATAGATGGGTCTTCTCTGGGAAAATAACCCAAACGGCAGCAACATGGCTCTCTTCCTGGTGCTGCTGAAGGTTGTCACTGTCCCCCTGGCTGAGGTCAGCGTTATCTTGGATTCCAAAAGGTTTCATGCCATCCCACAGAGGTCGATTATCTTGTTAACAATTTCACTTCTTTACTACATACGAATCTGCTCCTCTGAAAAAGAAATTCTCACATCAGAGGTATAACTTTCAAACACTCACCTGAAAGCAGATGACTCGTAATCTGGAGAGTCACAAATTTAGAGGATCATCATTTAGCCTGGAGAAATAGTTTGCTGCTTTATAAGAAAGCCCTCCGCAAAGCCAGAACATCTTACTATTCATCACTGATTGAAGAAAATAAGAACAACCCCAGGTTTCTCTTCAGCACTGTAGCCAGGCTGACAAAAGTCAGAGCTCTTTTGAGCCAACCATCCCTTTAACGTTAACTAGTAATGACTTCATGAACTTCTTCACAAATAAAATTTTTATCATTAGAGAAAAAATTACCAGTAATCATCCCACAGATGTAATATTATCTACAGCTACTCTTAGTACCATTGATGTTAAGTTAGACTCTTTTTCTCAATTGATCTTTCTGAGTTAACTTCAATAATTACTTCCTCCAAACCATCAACGTGTCTTTTAGACCCCATTCCTACAAAACTGCTCAAAGAAGTCCTGCCATTAATTAATTCTTCGATCTTAAATATGATCAACCTATCTCTAATAATCGGCTATGTACCACAGGCCTTCAAGCTGGCTGTAGTTAAACCTTTACTCAAAAAGCCATCTCTAGACCCAGCAGTCTTAGCTAATTATAGGCCAATCTCCAACCTTCCTTTCATATCAAAAATCCTTGAAAGAGTAGTTGTCAAACAGCTAACAGATCATCTGCAGAGGAATGGCTTATTTGAAGAGTTTCAGTCAGGTTTCAGAGCTCATCACAGCACAGAAACAGCTTTAGTGAAGGTTACAAATGATCTTCTTATGGCCTCTGACAGTGGACTCATCTCTGTGCTTGTCCTGCTAGACCTCAGTGCAGCGTTCGATACTGTGACCATAATATCCTATTAGAGCGATTAGAACATGCTGTAGGTATTACAGGTACTGCACTGCAGTGGTTTGTATCATATCTATCTAATAGACTCCAATTTGTGCATGTAAATGGAGAGTCCTCTTCACACACTGAGGTTAATTATGGAGTTCCACAGGGTTCAGTGCTAGGACCAATTCTGTTTACATTATACATGCTTCCCTTAGGCAGCATCATTAGAAGACATAGCATACATTTTCACTGCTATGCGATGACACCCAGCTCTATCTGTCCATGAAGCCAGATAACACACACCAATTAGTTAAACTGCAGGAATGTCTTAAAGACATAAAGACCTGGATGGCCGCTAACTTTCTGCTTCTTAATTCAGATAAACTGAGGTTATTGTACTCGGCCCTGAAAATCTTAGAAATATGGTATCTAACCAGATTCTTACTCTGGATGGCATTACCTTGGCCTCCAGTAACGCTGTGAGGAACCTTGGAGTCATTTTTGACCAGGACATGTCCTTCAACGCACATATTAAACAAATATGTAAGACTGCTTTCTTCCATTTGCGCAACATCTCTAAAGTTAGAAATATCCTGTCTCAGAGTGACGCTGAAAAACTAGTTCATGCATTTATTACTTCCAGGCTGGACTACTGTAATTCATTATTATCAGGATGTCCAAAAAACTCCTGAAAAGCCTTCAGCTAATCCAAAATGCTGCAGCAAGAGTCCTGACAGGGACTAGAAAGAGAGAGCATATTTCTCCTGTTTTGGCTTCCCTTCATTGGCTTCCTGTTAAATCCAGAATTGAATTCAAAATCCTGCTCCTCACATACAAGGTCTTAAATAATCAGGCCCCATCTTATCTTAATGACCTTGTAGTACCATATCACCCTATTAGAGCACTTCGCTCTCGCTCTGCAGGCCTACTTGTTGTTCCTAGAGTATTTAAAAGTAGAATGGGAGGAGAGCCTTCAGTTTTCAGGCCCCTCTTCTGTGGAACCAGCTTCCAGTTTGGATTCGGGAGACAGACACTATCTCTACTTTTAAGATTAGGCTTAAAACTTTCCTTTTTGCTAAAGCATATAGTTAGGGCTGGACCAGGTGACCCTGAGCTGGACCAGGCCCCGCCCCTCCCTGAGCCTGGTTCTTTCTTCCTGTTAAAAGAGAGTTTTACCTTCTCACTGTCGCCAAAGTGCTGCTCATAGGGGGTCATCTGATTGTTGGGGTTTTGTTCTGTTTCGTTTGTGTTATTGTAGGGTCGACCTTACAGTATAAAGCGTCTTGAGACAAATGTTGTTGTGATTTGGTGCTGTATAAATAAAACTGAATTGAACTGTATACAAACATGTCAGACCACACTACACTTTTGAAATCTAGCTGACTTTGTGTTTAAAGTCCAAACTGTTGCTCAGCTCACGGATGGTCACCATATTCTCTGGAAACTAGTTCAACCAAGCCTGATTTTCTTTACCTCAGCTGCCTCAACTAAACCAGAAAATCAGTATCAGATCGTGGGGATCACAACATTTGTTAATCATTCATGACCCCCTTTGCAGCTCGTACTGTAGCTCTTAGACTTGTATAAGACGATTCTCTGAACTTTTATTGAGGTCTAAGTCTCATAATATATTTTCTGATTTGACAGCTGACAACTTTACTGTGTTAGTCGCTCAGCTTTGTTGTTATCCAGTCTATTGTATTTTATAATTGCCACCTGTGTGCTGACTAGATCTCTGAATGTGAGGCTTTTGTTACTACATCAAGTGAAATAAAATCAGTGCAACAGATGACTGCGCCCTGACAAAACAAAGGTTTAATCGTGGATTTGAGAAGTTCATATGAAGTGTCCATATTCAGATTAGTGTGACTCTAAACAGCAGCAAGGATCTTCCAGTGCCGCCTCCACAGAAGCTTACTGGTACAGCTGGCACTGACAGAGCTGCGTGACTGTGGAGCAGCAGGGCTGCAGCCAGGGCTTCCACATCAGGTTCGCGTGACTTAACTGGTTCTCCACTGGCTTCAGTGAGCGCCGATGCATCTTCACAGCTTCCTTCATTGTGGCCAGGACAAAGTGAAAGGCAGGCTCAGTGTCTGGGGTCAGCGGTGTGCTCTCTGATGGGTCCTTTGAGAGATCGAAGAGCAGAGGAGGATCGTGGAAGGTAACGTACTCCGGCGTGCAAAAGCAGATATGTGTATGGAAACATCCCATCTTGTTTTCTGGGTAGAAGTTTGGAGTGAAGTAAAAAGCTTTCCACACCGAGCTACCTGAGAACGATAAATGAAAGCACTCAGTGCCACTTTCCCTCCATGAAGCAGGGTGTTGAAGTGCAGACTTTCAACCTTAAATGTAAGACTTTTACAAACCAAAGGAAGCACAACATTTATACATTTTCAGATGCATTAATTCAACAAACTAACAATTTTATTTTAATGCTTGGATGAAAATCTGTTGTAGAAAATGACCAGCTGGAGTCTAAAACCCATGGACATCAACAAATGCAGCATTTCTTCCTGAGAGACGCTCCGTCAGGCATTTACTGCATCCACCTTCAGTTTGTGGATCCTTCTGGTTATCAACTGAAAAGCTGCTCTGCAAGATTTCGATCAGGTTTCTGCAGCATTTGTCTGAATCTGAGCAGAGTACAGCCCTGTGCACGTCACAGCTCACCCTAATAAAGCTAACATTAGCTTCATCGTGTTTGGGCCTCTTATTTAAAATTACAGCGAGAAGCTATAAACTGTTAATTCAATATTCTCTCCATGGACGCCCCTCTCTGCCTTACTGCTGCTGTCCCAAAGTGTTAAAAATAGCTTTGCAAAGTCATGTTTTCCAGACTCATACATGTTAATGACTTTGGTTCTTATCTGTTCTAGAGTGTATTTTGTGTCATGATGTGTAACTTTTTGAGATCTTTTATCCTCCTTGATTCATCGGGTCACACAGTATCCAGTTAAACTCGGCTTTCCATAAAAATGGATTCATCACAGTCAGTTGCTGATTCGACATGAGGGGGGGATTACTTGAATAGCTATGGCCACGTAGGTTTAGTTTCTTTCTCCTAAATCATCATTTGGAAACTGCATTTTGTATTTACTTTGTCTTTGTCTAATATAAAATTTGTTTGATGATCTGAAACAGGATGTGGCAAATGCACAGCACTGTATATCTGATACATTTGATGAGGGAATAACCTCGCATGGTCATGAAACTGCTTGTCATTGAACTACCTAATTCATTTTAGATCTCTGCATGAAAGTGGCTGTAATTCAGTTAATGCATGTTTGTAAAACCCCTTAAATGAAAGCTGAAATACTTCAGTCACGTATGGTTTGAAAACTACAAAAAAACGATGTCCAACAAGTTATGTCTATAACTTCTGTTCCCTTAGTCGAAATCGACGGTACAACACATAAGTATGGGATATCACGCCCTCGCGTGTCCTGGCTGAAGAAACCTTTATTCACGCCTTTACGGCAGATGACGTGTGATGACACGCGCACGGCCCCGCCCGCACATATAGCCGCTGTCATCACAGTCATCCCTCAGTTCTTACGCTCTTCACCGTAGCACTCAATTAGTTGGGTCTTGGTTTAATATCAGCACATCATCTGCATACAGGAATAATTTGTGTTCTCTGCCTCCCCCAAATATCAAATCAAATCAAATCACTTTTATTGTCACATCACATGTGCAGGCACACTGGCACAGCACATGCGAGTGAAATTCTTGTGTGCGAGCCCCACAAGCAACAGAGATGTGCAAACACAACAACAAAAACGAGCAAAATACAAGAATGGCCAACCTGAAACTAATAAATATATGTACAATATATAATAGTGTATGCATTTCTGGATGTGTATACTAAATATTTTCCGTGTGTGTGTGTGTGTGTGTGTGTGTGTGTGTGTGTATACACATTTTACAAATTAAATAGTAAAGAAAAATAAAAATAAATAAATATAAAAATATACAGAGTTGAATATGT
>NW_024582734.1:266538-289189 GCF_018398535.1 Haplochromis burtoni
AATACTACATAGAGTGCACTATACAGGTCATCGGATGTTCAAGATGGGCTTTACATCTTCCAACAACTGCTCACACTGTCAAGGCAATACACCAGACAATTACATCCACGCTCTTTGGTTCTGTCCACCAGTGCAAAAGTTTTGGCGCGAGATATGTGAAGACTTATCAAAGTGTCTGAAATGTAACATTCCAACTTCCCCCTTAGTGTGTTTGTTGGGCAGCTTAGATAATGTCACTTCAGAAAAGAATATAGCCCATATGATCTTCACTGCCCTATGCATAGCCAAGAAAACAGTCCTCATGAACTGGAAAAATAAAAATAATCTTAATTCTAACCAATATAGAAATTATCTATTAGATTACATTAGTCTTGATCACAGCCTCTGCCACCACCATAGATCAATTGCTCTGGGCCCTTTTATCAGCTCCATCACCTAGTGGGGGTGGGGGGTCATAGTTTGGTCCCGCCTTCACTGTTGTGATTGGTGAGGGGGTAGGGACAGGCTTAGGGCGTCGGGGGGTTCCCCGGAGGCATCTTCCTTGGGGGCTCAACCCGGGGTAGCGGTCAGTCCGGTTGGGGGCTCTGTTGGCTCTCAGGTGACTGTTTCCTCGCGGCTGCGTGCAGCGGGGCTAGGGGAGGGTCTGTGCTGACGGACGTGGGTTACTGACCTGGCAACCTGGCTGCCCCTGGGTGGGTCCGGGATGGGCGTGAGGTTCTGGGGGCGCTCCGTCTCTGGGCTGGGGCCCGGGCCGGGCCTCGGGGGCTTGGGTCCTGGTTTGTGTGTTGCCGGGGTTGTGGGCAGGTGGGTGCATGGGGGCCCGGCCCTGGAGCAGGGTGCCGCCGGTGCGTCGAGCCGCCTGGGGGGCTCTTCAACTGGTGGGGGGGATGGTCACATCTTGCAGGAGCTTTCTTCTCTTCAGGAACTCTCTGCAGGAGGGGGAGATACAGGAGAGGTGGAGGAAGATCTCAGCCTGGGCGTTTACCGTCTTATGTAGTCTGGAAGATGAGTGGATGGTGGGGTGGGTGCAGTTTTCTCTGTGGTGGGGTTGGGTGGACTGTCCAGGGCTCTGTGGAGCCGGGGGGCGCTACTGCACTGGGCCCCGGTCTGATGGGCCTGGGCCCCCTTTCCCTGGCGGGTCGCGAAGGGTGGGAGTGCCTACTGGGGTCAGCGGGGGAGCTGGCCCCAGGGAGGGGTTACCTGCCCCTCCCTTCCTTCCCTCCCCATCTCCAGCTGCCTCCCTCTTCCCGCTCCTTCACAACCACCCACACATGCAGGGCCTTGGAGTAGGGGTATGTCACCAGGGTGCAGAGGAGGCTACCCCCCCCTCTGTCCCCTTCTGGCTGCCTCTGCCTCAATTTTATCCCACAACTTAGACATTCACATTATTCACACTCTCATTACACATACATATAGGATCTTGGGGGTGGGCACAATCACGGAGTCCAAATTACCATCAGGGTGTATACCTCACCCCTGACGTCCTTGCCCACCTCTCAATTTTAAATACACTTAGTCATTGAGGGCTAGCAGGAGGGACTATGCGCTTACCTGCTGCTCCTTGGCAGGTAGCTCCATGCCCTCCTGGGTTTTAATTGCACCTTAGATCACATATGCATCAACACTACAATGAGCGGGTGGAGGGAGGTTTGGAGTCTTCTCCCACCCCCATTCTCTGCGGCCTGCTGGAGCGGGAGGGCTAGTAGGAGGAGTTGGCCGTCCGGCTGCGGTCTGGGGTGTGGGGCCTCCCTGCTGCTGCGGAGTCGGGGTGGTCTGCCTCTCCCCACCGCAGGGAAAAGGGTAACACCACCTGGGTCTGGGTGCAATTCCCCCCTCCAGGGGCAAGGGTACCTAGACCCGGTTTGTAGAGTACGCTTGGGGAGTGTGATTGTGTGTACAGCGTCTCTTTATGTCTATCTCCATGTTGGTTGAGTGTGGAGTGAGTGCACATGAGAGCATGAGGGTGGGAATGGATGTTTGTGTCTGTGTGTGCCTGTATGTCTGTGTCTATATGTCAGGTTGGGTATCAGACGCCACCTCTCTGGGGACACCTCAGGCCCTCCAAGGTTTGGAGGCCTATCTCTACCCACCACCACTTCCCCTGCCGGTGGCGGACTCCCTCAGGTGTCGGTGTGCTGGTGGTTCTTTGTGTCTGGGGGTGGGCGTCCGGGTACACACCGGCTCACTCCTTGGCGGCCGCTTGTCGGGGCCTGGGGCCTGGGGCTCGCTCGGGCCCCCTTTGGAGGTGGGGTGCCCCCGGCCTCTCGGCCTGGGGCTCGGTCACTCAGGCACAGCTGGGGGCCGGCGGAGCTCACGGGCGCGTCACTGCAACTCCCCCTGGCTTCTGCTCCGCGGCTGCTGGGCGAGCCCTCATCTGGGACTCTCCTCAGCTCTTACTGGAACAGTGGCGCGGCTGCCCCTCTGTTGGTCTTCCGTGGTCTCTTGTGTTCTGGGGACCTCTGGATGTCTGGAGTTTTGATCTCCTCCATACCCGCTTCACACCCTGGAGGACGGGGCTGTGGCCCCCCCACACTCCCTAGCAGATCATTACATGGAGAAACCTTTGGAATGCAAGCATGCTGATCCACACAGGTATGCACACAGGTGTAACATGGGTATTCACAGACGCGGACTAAAGCTTTCTTGGCTGCTGCCTCAAAGCACACTGTGCGCTGTCTATCTTGCGTGCTGCACAATATCGTTTATTATTCAGTAACTATTGATATCTATGACTAGCTAGTTTATTGTGATGGTGCTTTGTTTTCTCTATTATTATGTTGCTCTTTGTTGTTTGCTGTCTCCTCTGTTTGTTTTTTTTGTTTGTTTGTTTTTTTTTGTTTTTTTTCTCCATACAGGTGACCCAGGAGTTGTTGTTTTTTTTTTTTTTTTTTTCTCCCCCCTTCTCACCGTCTCTTCTCCCCTTTGGTTTTCTTTCTTTCTCTCCCCCTCTTTCTCTCATTCATTCCCCCTGTCCTATTTCTTAAAAAGAAAAAAGGGAAAAAAAAAAAAAAAAAATGACAAAGGATGAACTGAAGCTCTGCCATCACGTAATGTCGCATACTGCTGTTTCTGATGTCATTTAAAAAAAAAAAAAAAAAAAAAAAAAAAAAAAAAAAAAAGATCCTCACACAGAGAGGCCGTGGTCTGCGGTGTGCTGGTTTTCCCTCTAAAGTCTGTGATCGTGTTTAGTCCCTGCCACATACTCCGAGGGTTGTCAAACTGTTGCTCCACCCTGTCCCTGTACTCACGTTTGGCTGCTTTGATCGTCTTCCGGAGTTGGTAATGTGCGTGTTTGTAGTCCGATGTGTTCGCGGAGGCAAAGGCGGTGTTCCGTGCCGCCAGTGCCGCGCGAACATCTCCGTTAATCCAGGGTTTTTGATTTGGGAAGGATTTAACTGTTCTGGATGGGACGACATCTTCCACGCATTTCCTGATAAATCCACAGACTGAGTCTGTGTATTCAAGTTATAGACATAACTAATCGTTCCCCTTCAGTCGATTCACTCGGTACAACACATAAGTATGGGACATATATACACGCCCCGCCGAGCAGCCACCGAACCGGAACGGGACCACCACATCCTTAGTGAGTGGTAGACCCAGCAGAAAGGACAGCCTGAGCCACCGAAGGGGCCGTAACGTCCAGCCGATAAAACCGCACAAAAGTGTGCGGCGACGCCCAACTAGCCGCTGCACAAATATCAGCCACAGGCACCCCTCTAAAAAGAGCCCACGAGGTCGCCATCCCCCTGGTGGAATGAGCTCCCACCCCGTGGGGCAACGCAAAACCTCTGGTGCCGTATGCCAGCGAGATAGCTTCTACAATCCAGTGGGACAGCCTCTGTTTGGACAGAGCTCTACCTCTATTTGGATTAGCGAAGCAGACAAACAGCTGGTCACATAAACGCACATCCCGAGTGCGCTCAATGTAGGTGCGTAGCGCACGCACCGGACAAAGAGAATGCACCCTCCCCTGCTCCTCAGATTCAAAAGGAGGGGAGCAAAAGCTCAGCAACTCAAACTCCATTGAACTATAAGATGCAGGCATGATCTTGGGAAAATAGGCAGCATTCGGACGCAATACGACCTTGCGGCCATCAGGAGAAAACTGTGTGCAGGCAGGATGCACAGACAGCGCATGAAGGTCACCCACTCGCTTCGCTGAGGCCAAAGCGAGAAGTAATGCGGTCTTATACGAAAGAAATTTCATATCCACAGACTCAACGGGTTCAAACGGTGGGCCACAAAGGGCCTCCAACACCAAAGACAAGTCCCAAGCAGGGACACTGGACTTAAGCACGGGCCTCAGCCGGCGAACCCCTTTCAGAAAACGCACGGCGAGGGGATGTGCACCTGGTGTCACCCCGTCAAAACCGATATGACAAGCAGATATAGCCGCTAAATAAACCTTGATTGTCGAAAACGAAAGGCCTTTATCCAGCAGCTCCTGCAGGAATGTCAAAACATCCACAATAGAGCACTGAAATGGGAGAGTGTGGCGGTCCTGGCACCATCGCTCGAAGGCTCGCCATTTGTAAGCGTACAAGCCTCTAGTAGACGAGGCTCTGGCGCTCTGAATTGTCGCTATCACACTAAGTGGCAAACCCTTAGCAACCAAGTTTAACCTCTCAGCAGGTAAGCATGAAGGCGCCACAGATCCGGGCGCGGATGAAACACTTCCCCTCCCGCCTGAGAGAGGAGATCCCTGCGGAGAGGAAGCTGCCAAGGACTTGCTGCAAGCAGGCTGATTATTTCCGCATACCACGACCTCGCGGGCCACCAAGGGGCCACCAGGATCAGAGAGAGGGAATGCCGACGCACCCTCTCCAGAACCGGAGATATCATTTCCACTGGGGGAAATGCATACAAGAGCACGTCTGGCCATTGGTGCGCTAGCGCGTCCAAGCCCAAGGGTGCATCGTGGTCGATTATGGAGAAGTACAGGGGGCAGTGAGTATTTACCCTGGAAGCAAAAAGATCTATTTGCGCCTCGCCAAATAGATCCCAAATCCGAGCCACTATCGAAGGGTGTAACCTCCATTCTCTCACCAGAGGACCCCCCCTGGAGAGAAGGTCCGGCCCCAGGTTCAGGTGGCCCGGGACATGGGTGGCTCTTAGAGTCAGAAAATGAACACTGCACCATAACAGCAGAGAGCGAGACAGCTGCAACAGGGGAAGAGAGCGTGTTCCTCCCTGCCTGTTTATGTAAGACACCACTGTTGAATTGTCCGTCCTGACTAAGACATGCTGGCCCTGCAGGACTGGACGGAAATGCTTTAGAGCTAAGAACACTGCTAACAGCTCTAAGTGGTTGATGTGCAGCTGGCGCTGAGCCGCGGACCAGATCCCTCTCACTGACGCACCCTCGCACAGCGCTCCCCACCCACTTAGGGAAGCATCCGTGGACACCACCTTGCGAAACAACACCCTTCCAATCCGAGAGCCCTGATGCAGTAGCCCGGGCTCCCTCCAAGGACGGAGAGCTAGCATGCAAGACGCGGTTACCGGCAGCCTCCTCTGGAGGTGACGCGAAGCACACAAGCGGTGAGAGAGAGTCCAGCGTTGAAACGCCCTCATTTTCAACAGCCCAAGTGGCACTACGGCGATCATAGATGCCATCATGCCCAACAAGCGCAATATCGTCTGGAAACGCAGTCTGCGTCCCAGCTGAAATTGAGCGAGGCAGCGATGAAACGCGGCCACTCTGTGCTCCGACAAACGTGCGCGGCTGGAAAGAGAGCATATTTCCAGACCGAGAAAAGTGATCTGTTGACCCGGGATTAGCGAGCTCTTTTGAAAGTTCACAGAGAACCCCAGTGTCTGAATGTGTGACAGAACCAGCGACAGCTGTGTCTCCGCCTGTTCTCCGGAGCGAGCTACGAGAGCCCAGTCGTCTAGGTAGGCCAAGATGCGGATGCCCCTCTCCCTGAGGGGCGCTAGCGCTGCCTCGGCACATTTCGTAAAGGTGCGGGGAGCGAGCGACAGCCCGAACGGCAGCACTAGGTATTCGTAGGCTACGCCCTCGAATGCAAACCTCAGAAACTGCCTGTGTTTCGGGTGTATAGCGACATGAAATAAGCATCTGTCAGATCGATTGTCGCAAACCAATCTCCCGGGCCGACTGCACTCAAGAGCTGTCTGAGTGTTAGCATCTTGAACCTGTACGTTCGCAGATACGTGTTCAAGACTCGCAGGTCGAGGATGGGACGAAGCCCTCCCCCTTTTTTCGGAACGACAAAATAACGGCTGTACCAACCTTTGTCCGTCTCCGAAGCGGGGACCACTCGTATTGCTCTTTTCTGCAATAGCGCCCGTATTTCCTCTCTGAGTATCATGGCTGCCTCGGAGTTGACAATCGTGTTTACAACTCTTTGGAAACGAGGCGGCTTGACCCGGAACTGCAACCGGTAACCCATGGCAACGGTTTGCAGCACCCACGGAGAGGGGGCGCAAGCGCGCCACTGAGGGAAGTGAGCAGCCAGCCGGCTGACCTGCAGCACCGACGGCGGGGCGCCGTCGCCCCCCAGTGTGTCTGCAGGGGACTGCATCCCCTGCCTGACCTGGCTCATTTCGCCTGCAGGTTGAGCATTTGTGATTGTTTGAGAATAAACAACACTCTTTATTGATTGTAACATGGAAACATGTACATTCATACATTTTGTTGGATGCACCTTTTCTGGGGCACAACAACGAAAAACAGCGGGAACACTCGATGTGGTCGCTTGAACATTTAACACACCTGAACCGGGAGTTACCTGAGGCAATGTGTGTGCAGGGGTTTTGTGCTTGGGAGACAGCGATAGGAAAGTGCAGCGCCTTCTGGGGCTGACAACCTGAACAGAACTTAAGCGGCACCTCTTGTGCGGCAACAGAGGGGTAAAAACAGCGTCTCCCTGCTGCTGGACCCCTTCTCCACTCGAAACCACGGCTAGGAGGGCTGAGGCTTCTTCCTCCTGGGCGTCGGGTCCCGTCGGGGGCCCGAGGGTGGGCCTTTGCCCCAGGCCGACTGGCGTGGAGCTCGGGCCGGAGGACGTGCTCTCGCCGGCGGCACACCCACTCCAGCAGTGGGCGCCGGTCTCTTGCCAGCCGTCAGAGGAGCGGCGGGCCTGTGAGAGCTAGCTGTGGGCTTGGGCTGGGGCTGGCGTCTGGGGATGATGTCGCGCAGAGCTTCCGTCTGCTTCTTCCTCAGATCGAATCTAGCCTGAATGGCTTCAAGTGAATGTCCGAATAACCCAGCCGCAGACACTGGTGCGTCCAGATACACAGCTCTGTCCCTATCCGGGACGTCGGAGAGGGTCAGCCACAGGTGCCTCTGAGCCACTACTGTCGAAGCCATCCCTCTGCCCAGGGAGAGCGCTGCACAGCGAGACGCACGGAGGATGTAATCCGTGGTGACTCTGACCTCGTTAAGAAGAGGTGACAGCGGGCTGTCATCAGGAACCAGCGATCCAAGCTCCGCCAGGCACATAGCCTGGTACGTCTGGAGCATGGTGACGGAGCTCATGGCGCGAGCAGTGCCGGCCTGAGCCCGATAAATCTTCTCCAGCTGCGAGGCCGAGAATCTGCAGTGCTTGGACGGCAGAGTTGCGGGGCCACCGACACCATGGTTATGGGACGGGGCCAGATAAGCAGCCAGAGACGGCTCCATAGGGGGTGGGTTAGCTAAGCCAGCTCCCTCGGCGCCGTCCAATTCCATGTACTGTCCATAGCCGGGCACAGTGACGCGGGTAGACAGAGGTTTGTCCCATGACGCTGTTAGCTCGCAGAGAAAGTCTGGGAACATGGGAAGGCAGTTTTTGGCCGTTGCGGGCTCCGGTGGGAGGAAAAACCCCGCGAACCGCGACGGCTTCCGAGCTGGTGGAGGAGAGGGCCAGTCCACCTGCAGCTTCTCAGCAGCACGGCGAAACAGGGAGAAAAGAGAGGTGTCATCGTGGCCGACCGGCGCAGCAGCGGCGGCACATTGGGCCGACAATGAGCTCTCCTGCTCATCCTCCGACAAACCATGGATGTCCAGGCCGATGTCCAGCACGTCATCGTCTTCCTGGGGAGCGCTGGCGGGCTTCAACCCAGGCTGAAGCCCGTCAGCGCCCCTGCATGGTTCCGGCCCGTCATCGGCTAACCCGTCAACGTATTCCATGTGGTCAGCCCAGCTAATCGCGGGGACATCGACCGGAAAATCCTCGTCTTCGGACTCGGACGAAGCCGGGGCTCCAGACTCGGAAAGAAGAGGGTCATGCCGTGCGACAGCCGAGCGTCCCAGCACTCTTTCCACAAACGTCACCCGTCTTTCCAGGGTCGAGCGCCGGAGCTGGCGACAAAACGCACAAGCTTCGGGCTCCGTCAACGCTCTCCTAGCGTGGACGATCCCCAGGCAGACAGGGCAGGCATCGTGCTGGTCGCTGTCGTGCAAAGAGAAACCGCATCCCTGAGGACAGGGGCGAACAGAAGATTTCTGCTTTGCTCGCTTCGGTTTGGAGTCCATTCCAAAACGCAAAGCGAAACGCTGCACAAGAAAAACTTGAAAATAGCGCTCCGCGGGCAGCCTACGCACCAGCTGGGCGGTGGAGGCTAACACCAACAGGGGCAGTTAAGCTAAGTTCAAGTTGGCAGACAACGGAGCTAACTAGCAGCAGCTAGCTAGCCCAACTCAGCAGAGGTGTTCTCAGCGAGGTGAAGAGCGTAAGAACTGAGGGATGACTGTGATGACAGCGGCTATATGTGCGGGCGGGGCCGTGCGCGTGTCATCACACGTCATCTGCCGTAAAGGCGTGAATAAAGGTTTCTTCAGCCAGGACACGCGAGGGCGTGATATCCCATACTTATGTGTTGTACCGAGTGAATCGACTGAAAGGGAACTACAAAAAAATGATGTCCAACAAGTTATGGACCTAACTGTAGATGACCAGCCTACTGGATCTCTGCAGCAGCCACATGTTATCAAAAGGTTGATGAACAGAATCAACCTTTTGTAAAGTGTGTAATGTATGTTTTGTCAAATAATATTAAAGAGAAACACATTTTCCATTTGCCTTTTTTCATGACCTGATATGGTACATTACAAAATTACACCCTGCACAGGCCGCCACTCGGTCGCAGAGCTAACACTTACAGGCAGACAGCCGTTCACACTCACAATCACACCTATTCACAATTTAGAATAATCAGTTAACCTCACACTCTGCACACAGTGCTAACAACTAGCTGTTCGATATAACCATATATATCGATGACGATATAAAAGCATCTATCGTTTCATTTTACGCTGTCGTTTGTTTCGTGGTGTCGCAAAATAAACTGTTTACAGCAATATTTTTCATTGTTTTTCATCGTGGCTCCGCTGTCCGCTTGTTTGTTTTCCACATAAACCTTTCACAATAAAGCTCAAGGTCCTTTTGAGTGTTTTCAAAATAAACTGAATCACGTGAAAGAGCATGCAGAGAGTTTACGGATGTGAAGCAAAAAAAGAGCCGTCAGGTGCTAAAAAATAAAGCTTAGACTCAAACTTTGAGAGAAAACGGCGCCGTTACAACTTATGTCTAAAAATGTATCGTTTCATGCATCGGTTAAAACACTCGACTCCAGCTACATGACGCGCAGCTGGAAACCCTAAACGCAAGTCGAGCTGCCCGAGATTCACAGAATTTACAGAAAATGTTACATTTTTGTGATTTATATCGTTGTCAGGACGATAAATGTCTGATATTTTTGTCATATCGCACAGCACTACTAACAACTGCACCACGGTGCTGCCCCTGGATCTAGTTCAGCTAAATGAGCAGTTGCTACAATACACCTGGGATTGTAGTTGGTCAGTTTCCTCATTTGTTGAAAGCTCTGGTCAAACATTTCCTGCAGAAGGCTTATTAGCCTTCTAGAAGCTCGGACGGCCTCAGCCTGAGCTGAGTGTGAGAAATCTGCAGGAAACGTCTGAAGTTGTTTTCATCCATGCACTTGTATCATTTGGTCCATGTGACGGCTCACATCACCTGCTGGTTTCATGCTTTTGCTTTTTAAATTTTAACTCCAAACACGAGTATGGAGCCATGGTATACTTATTATCCATAAACTCTATAATGTGTAGTAATATAGTATATGTTTCAGTGTGATACAGATCAGCAGTGGTCGGGCACTTTGGCCAAACTGCTGTCTTTAAAAGTGACCATAAATAGAAATGCAGCAGCATGCTCAGGTTTTCAAATGAGACCATTGCTGTTAATAAAATACAGAATGGAGTTCATTAACTTGGAAAAACTACATAAGTAACTGTGGAATCTGTGAAAGTGTGGACACCAAGTCATTCACGCTGCAGCCTGTAAACACTTTTGGTGGCAGTTAATTATATTAAGCTGCCACTCCTGCAGATCTCTTCAGCTGATATTCAGGCCAGGGGACTGTTACAAATATTTAAGTCTGCTTTGGATGATTGTTCTCTTCTCTTTCATCTTTGTATGTTGACTTCAAATAGCACCAGGAATATGGCCTCAAATACCAGAGTTTGTATCTGTCTGGTACAAAGTGATCTTTGTCCTTTAGTTTGGTATGTTACATTTTAGTAGTTTATTAATCCATTTCAGAAGTGGCCAACCCGCGGCTCCTGAGCCGCATGCAGCTCTTTGCCTGGTTTCATGCAGCTCTTATATTGAAGTTTGTGGTTTTTTTCAATCTGCGTGTTCGCTTCGTTTGAGTTTAACACTGTATTTTCATCAAATGCAAATGTGCATGAGATGGAAATACCACAAGGTTTCCCAGTAGGTGCGAGTGTCATGATGGGTGTGACCCTGTGTTTTGTGTTTGATTTATACTTGATTATTGCAAACAAAGCTTGGAGTTTCTGTTTCTGTGCCCTCCCCATGTTTCACGTTTGGTTCCACTGCATCATCCACAGGGAGCAACTCGCGTCTAAATCACTGAATTTAGACAACATCATGAAGCCTATGATGGAAATCATCAACTGCATCCACACACATGCAATTCAAGAATCTCATCGCTGAGCTGGACCCGAGGCTTCCAGGTGACCTGCTGCTGCACTGCACTGTGAGGTGGCTGTGATAAACCCAGGCACTCTCTCGCTTCTTTGAGCTTTTGGATGCCATAATAATAATATTAATAATGGATTGGATTTATATAGCGCTTTTCAAGGCACCCAAAGCGCTTTACAACTCCACTATTCATTCACACACTGGTGGAGGCAGCTACAGGTGTAGCCACAGCTGCCCTGGGACAGACTGACAGAAGCGAGGCTGCCATATCGCGCCAATGGCCCCTCTGGCCAACACCAGTAGGGTAAAGTGTCTTGCCCAAGGACACAACGACCAGGACAGAGAGCCCGGGGATCGAACCAGCGACCTTCCGGTTACAGATACACTTCCCAACCCCCTGAGCCACGGTCGCCCATGAAACTGTTAATGGTAGAGGAGGACTATCTCGAGCTCTCGGACCTCAAGTGGATTATGGATCTGGTCTTTTTGGTCGACATGCTGTGTCACTTGGACAGACTGAACCTGACCCTGCAGGTTAGGTTAAAAATGCTGCCTGACCTGGTGCAAAGTGTGTTTGCACTTGTCAACAAACGGTAGAGGTTATCAATACGGCTTCATCTTTCTCTGTTGCACACTTACTGTTTTGGGGATGCCATCTGACAGCGTTCAAGTTGGCATTACAGTAGTGAAAGAGAAATTCATGCTTGGAACGTCCAGCTCTCCCCTGTAGCAAATCCATGAGGTCATGACCATCTATTTCCCTGCAGAAAGAAAGTGAACATGAATTACAATGGTGGCTGCAAAAAGCCTCTGGATTACCTTAACACCCCACTCTTCATTAGAAAACATGTTCCCTCTGCTCACATCCAGGATTCCCCTCACTGTGAATCGCTCTCACGGCCTCTCCTTTCTTTAAATGTGACCTAGATTTCAGGCTGACATAAGGAAGGAGCACAGTCTCACCGCTGTGCAGCCTCACCTGTCCTCTGGGACTGAAGCTCCACTCAGCTGCACCACAGTAGGAAACAGGTCCATGTTGCTGGTGGGCTCATCTATCTGTCTGCCACCAGGGATTTTCCCAGGCCAACGTAAAATTCCAGGGACCCTGATTCCTCCCTCCCAATTCGTGGACTTCCCTGCTGCTCGGTAAAAGAAAAAAAAAAGAACAAGAAGTCAGGGAAATAATTCTCATCCGGCTACCAATTAAGCCTAAATGATAGCACTGCACCAAATCCCCACTGAGCCGTCTGCACAGGTGGTACTGTCATTGTCTACATTTGCTCTGCCGGTGTGTCTGCGGTGCTCTGCATCACGATTACAAATGAGCTGATCATGTTGAACTTGGAGCTTATAAATCTTAAACAACATTTGAAACACAAGAGAGCATAACGGCACAGAACCACCTATTTTACCAACATGAGCTAGACTTACACTCCAGGCTATTACGTTTTCCTTCATTAAGTTGAAATCCCAGTGGAAATCAATATATTGTGTTTACAGCACATACCAATCAAATGTATTACAGTTGTAGTGGTCTGTGTAACTGCATTCCTGTTGAGCGCTATGCTGGCATAGCTTAATGCAGTACTATACATTAAGCATTACCTCAGCATGTGCAGTGTGAAAACAGTGCTGGGTTAGTAACTAAAGGCACAACTGGCTTCTTAAGACTCGCCTCCTGCAGAGATGAAAGGGCAGCGAGTGGCTGCCTTACAAAAAGCTGCTCTTTGAATCAAACCTGCTGAGTCCCAACAGAATCCCTGACACGGGTCTGCTCACTGCAAACTAGTGAATGTGAATCAAATGAAGAATAATATTGCTAACATTTTTTGATATGGAGCTTTCGGCGCATCCAACAGCAGAGCTTCATTGTCTCATAATTACTTGTGAATTTTCCTGAAGGAAACCGAACGAAGCTCAGAGGCAATGATCTGAGTCCTGCGTGCTTGCAGTTTATTCCAGTGCACTGACTCTAAAAGCAACTCAATTTAAACCACTTAAATATTTCTTTGTTTCTCTGTTTGCTTGCAGGTCATTTTCTAACACAGCCAGTCTTTTAAATGTAAATGCTTATAACTGGTACGTATTGTAATATATTGTAAAGCACCTTTAGTGCTCAGTAAGACTCGAAACACTACTCTATTATATTCTGTTTACATAATCTACTTCTTTAGCTGTCACCGGGAAGAAAATGTAAAATATTGTAGCAGTGAAATGACATAAACACACTCAGCAAAGTTAACTCTTCAACACATTTAGCCATCTGCACCACCCTGGTTGTCAAGTCCAGAAACTCCACATTCACAATGTGGCTGCCCCCTCATTAGATCAGTAACCGGCCTTGATTGATTGATTAATCACCTCACGACCAGCTCCCGATCATCAGTCGTTTGGTTGTAAGAAAATCCAACCTGTTTGAAATCCTGTCGGCCGTCGTGAGGGCGTCACCGCAGCCTCTCACACTGCGCACGCACAAACACAGAGATGGAAGTGAAAAGACGGAGCAGCGGTGCACCCTGTGATCTGGACACAAGCGATGGAGGCACAACTTGTAGAACTCTGGCTCCTCCGAGCCTTTTCGATGTGGCCTCACAAAATTATCACGACCACAACAACCGTGAAAATAGTTGGATCTACACTGCTGCTCAATCACAGCTGATCAATGCTTTTTATTAGCAATTTAGCAAAGTTGATGGTGTGTGTGTGTCTGTGTGAGTGAAAGACGGAGAGCGAGAGATTTTCTGTTATAAGCTTCATGTTACGGACGCACAGTGTGAGCACTCAGGTCACATCAGAGCATCGGGCTGTATAGTGTGAGACCTGCATCGTGACCTACCAACTTCTAACCCCTGCGAGTCAATCCAGGGGTTAGAAGCATCAGCACGGCGTTTGCCCAGCTTTACATGCCCTCCAGAGAGCCTGTTCTTCAACAGCTTCACTGGCTGCCCGTAGATTATAGTCACTTGCTAAATATTGCTTCAACCTGGTCCCTCCCTACCTGTGCTCCTCCTTTCTTAGGTCTTTGTTCATCGCTCACCTTGTTGTTCCCTCTGGCCGTCTCACCACAGAGCAGAGCTCATCTGTTCTCCGGCTCTGGAATGAACTTCCTCTTGATATCAGGAATATCTTCCCTTATTCCAAACTGGCTTACTCTCTTCAAGCACTGACTCTAATTGTTTTCTATCCTTTCGCTATTTATTTTTATGCTTTGTAACGTGACCTTTGCTTTTTTCAAAGGCACCCACAAATAAAATGTATTATAACTATTAACTAAATGGTTAAAATCCTGCTGATGTATACAGGCAGAAAGGTCTTCAGCTTTAAGCATTACAACCAAGAACAGTTTTCCGTTTTTCTTCTCGGTGTACCTTTATATATTCCGTTCGATCCCCCGTGGACATCGCCTCTGGCAGAGATTTCCTCCAGATGAGCCCCTTGATCTGAAGTCAAGTAAACAAGAGTTTTTCCTCTCAAGCTGAGTCTGTCCAGCGTCTCCATGAGCTGACCTGAGAATACACACAGTGCAAACTCCAGTCTGTAATTATTTGGAAACATTTTTCCGTTTGAGTATGAATAACAGAACGAGAAAGAGAAACTGTAAAACAACACATGTGTTAAAGCTGCCGGGCAGGAGGAAAAGAGGAAGACCTCAGAGGAGGTTCGTGTTTGTCGTCAATGATGTCAAGCGGGATGGATGCAGATGAACTGTGGTGACCCCTAAACGGAGCAGCTTAAAGAAGGAGGAAAAATACATCTTCTATATTAGATTGGTCAAAGTAGGCATCAGTGCTCGCTGGCTGCTCTGCTTTCTTTCTGTGCCTCTCTCCTCTATCTGTGCACATGTGTTTGTGTCCTCATCTCATCAAGGCCACTCTTCACTGGACCGTTCAACAACACAATGAGTTAAACCTTCTGTGTTTGTGGTGCCTCCGACATCCTCGAACACTAAGTGTGTTTCTTCTGTACATTTCCCTGGATTCCCCTCCTTGGTGTGTGGTGGGTCGAACCCTGAGGTGGACGGTTTTACGTGGGTTCTCTTCCCCCCGGACCCCTGGACCACTATTCCACTATTTGCATTGTGTCTTTGTGCAAATATACTTTCACTGTAAACAAACACACTGAACTTTGATCTCCTGAGTCCAGCGTGCCCATCAGCCTTGACACAGGGATTGTATTGATCATGTCCATCATTACTACTGGACATTAACTTTTTTCAGTCGCCAAAAACAGTTCAGTTCAACTTTATTTATACATCGCCAAATCAAAACAACTGTCACTTCAAGGGGCTTTATTTTTAGACCCTAATATAGAGAAAAACTGTTGGCTTTGAGAGTGCTGACGGAGAAGTAATGACTATTATAATTGTAATGACAGAGAGACCTATTAACACATAGTGAGTGAAGAAGAAACTCCCAGAGCATCATGGGAATCCCCGGCAGCCTACACCTGTTGCAGCATCACTAAGGGAGGATTCAGGGTCACCTGGTCCAGCCCTAACTATATGCTTTAGCAAAAAGGAAAGTTTGAAGCCTAATCTTAAAAGTAGAGATAGTGACTGTCTCCTGAATCCAAACTGGAAGCTGGTTCCACAGAAGAGGGGCCTGAAAACTGAAGGCTCTGCCTCCCATTCTACTTTTAAATACTCTAGGAACAACAAGTAGGCCTGCAGAGCGAGACCGAAGTGCTCTAATAGGGTGATATGGTACTACAAGGTCATTAAGATAAGATGGGGCCTGATTATTTAAGACCTTGTATGTGAGGAGCAGGATTTTGAATTCTGGATTTAACAGGAAGCCAATGAAGGGAAGCCAAAACAGGAGAAATCTGCTCTCTCTTTCGAGTCCCTGTCAATGCAGTAGTTATGCTGTAATAGTTGTTGATGATGATGCAGTTCTTCACTCATATTTATACTCCTCTATACACCAGTATTGCATTTAATTTTTAGTAATCCTTACCCCAATCTAGTCGGCTCAGATGGTTGAGCTTCCTGAGCCTGGCTCTGCTGGAGGTTTTCTTTTAAAAAGGTGTTTTTCTTCCCACTGTCGCCACGTGAGACTCATAGCGATTTGTCTGATTAGGGCTTCTCCCTGACATGGAGTATACTAAGGTCAGGTCATGATAAACACTACAAAGCACAGTGAGATCAGTTCTCCATCCACAAGGTTTTAAGTGGATCTCCTCACATCTTCCATCTCGCCTCACTTACTGGTTCTTCTCTCCTCTGCAGCAGCAGGTGAAGCTGGGGGGGTTTCACAGAGCCTACCCTCCTAACATGATAAGATCGTGACAAGATGTAATTGCTATGACTACACACTTATCTTCTGTTCCCACTTTAACGATTATTCCTGAAGGTTCTTTCTTTCTTAGTGTCATTTGACTGAACTGGGCAAAGAGGAGAGGTCGGAAGCTTCTGGGCTTTTTTTTACTGGATTTGAAAGAACTGACAGACATAGAAAAGCAGCTTTTCCTTTAAACAGACAGAATGACCTACCCACACTCCAGTCCACCTCCTGCACAGCGTCCCCGTAGATACCGTGGCGGCTCGTTCCTCTGAAAGCTGCTGAAGCAAAGATGGCTGTGTGGACTTGGAGGAAAGAGAAAAGGAGCAGGAAAGGCCTGTTTGAATTTCTGCAGAAACAAACAATGAATATGAAACATTGCAACAAGAGAGTTTTCAGATCCAGGTGAATCAGGAAAGCTTCACGTACCGCTCTATGAAGTCCACTGCCTCGTGGACCATCCTCTGTGTCATGTTTTCAGACTTATATGGCTGCTCCACAATGCTGTGGTCCCTCAGGAGAACACAGTTTAAGTATGGGACAACCATGATGAACGCTACTAGCAAACCAGTGACCAAAAGCAACAGAAACATCAAGCTCAGGATCGACCTTCTGCCGATGACCCCGCTGTAGTGCAGCACAACTGTAGTGAGCAAAACGATGCCCATTGTTCTGTATGGCAAATATTTATGGAACTGGAAAATGGTGCCATGTCCAGGCTGGCAGTCCCTCAGGTTAGTCAGAGGGATACCGAAGAAATAATTGAAGCCGTGGTTGTTAGGGTGGTGGCAGTGATCGTCACGGCTCTCACAGTTCAGGCCCAGGTGCCATTTTCCTGCAGACAAGAAGAAGAAACAAAAACTCAGAAAGTAGAAACCCGATTAAGCTCGAAGCCACAATAAGAGAGTAAACTGTACACGTCCTATAACAAACAAATCTCACTACGGTTACGGGTATAAATATTGACATCGGTGTGAGCTCTGTCACTTCATTTTTAGCTGCTAATAACGCTCAAAACTGTCTGCGATGAGCACACGAGACACCCGGCCAAAGACCTCTTTATTCAACTTGTCTGACATAACATTTAATGCTGTACTTAATAGACTGGCGCTTACATAGCACCTGCTGTCTGCATTCATACACCAGCTTTTTCTGTGCCTAAGCACTTTTACCCGCGTGTTCACACACTCACAGGCACTGGGGTCAACTCAGGGTTCAGCATCTACCTCAGGATACCTCAAGACAGAGCCTAGGGGATCTGGGGCATTCACCACCTCTCTCCTTAACCTGGCTTCAACCAGTCTTTCCCATAGTGTACTTCATGGTATGGCTCATCAGCATTAAAGCTCTGTAGTTACTACATCTGTGCACACCACCCTTGTTCTTCAAAACTCTCCATTCCTCAGGCATCTTCTCACTCTCTGTGACTGTTAAACAGTCAAAGGTCCACTGCCCTGTCTCCTACACATCTCCAACCAACCACCTTTTCACTCTTCATACACCTTCATAGCTGCCCTCACTTCCTCCTTTCTTAACCTCTGCACTTCCGCATTCAGCCATTCCATCCTATTTGCAAAATCCACACAAGGAAGAGAACCTTTATGCAGAGATTGCAACGCAAATTGGGTTTTCTATTGGGGAAAGCATTGCCTCTTGTCTTGAATCTCGGTTGGGCTCTGGAGTGGGAAACAGTGTTGTTGGGTCTGCCAATAATGTGTTATCTGAACCCTCACTATTGAATGTGATTGTAAAGTCTGATGTTAAAGAACCTGTGTGTTTTAGAGGGGATGGCTGTGATACATGCAGTGTTCAGGAATGGGAGGAAATGATGATGACTTTTTTTAAGAGAAGAGGGGTACCAGTTGCTGAACAAGCTGATGATGTGCTAAGTAAACTGCTGGGGAGGGCACGAGAAATAGTCAAGGTGGGCATACGTAGTAAGCCATCGGTGTGTCTTGAGAGGGGCCCAGAGCCCATTTTTGAGATCTTAAAGCAGCACTTCAGTGACACTGCCTGTTCAAGCATGCCTTTAGCTGATTTTTATGCAACACTACCCAACTCAGGTGAAACACCGTTTGATTACTGGCTCAGGTTGAACAGAGCCATGGAGGTGACTGAAGACTGTCTGAAGAGACAAAATAAGTCCTTTGCATATCTGACAAAAGAGCTGACTGCTATGTTTATCCGCCACTGTCCAGACTCAGAACTGTCTCTTATTTTCAAGTGCAAGCCCCTGCAGCAGTGGACGGTTGCTGATGTGCACGAGAAATTGCTGGAGCATGGCAAGGACCGGAAGTGCACCCCTCAGTTTAGTGCAGTCAGTGCCTTGAGTTTTCAGCAACAGGAGGTGAGTCCTAATGTGCAGCAGGCGACAGGCAACAGTAAGTGTATTACACCATCACCAACCTCTACCTCAGCATCACTTACCGACCTTCATGCAAAACCACCTACTGATCGTCTTGATCATGTGATAGCCCTGTTAGAGAAAGTCCTGGAGGGACAGCCTCGACAAGCAAAGCTGCCTGCTAAGGATGATGTAAGGGTTCCCCGGAACCAAACACACAAAATTGTGCCTTGCGTGATTTGTGGTGACACTGAACACTCTACGTATCACCACTGTAGAGCCCATCAGCTATGTTTCATCTGCCATGCTGGCGACCACACACGGGCTCAATGCCCCAGGGCCGTGTCTGTCAGAGTGAGGGGGCCTGAATCAGCCACCCAGCAGCTGGGAAACTAGATGGCCTACATGTGGAGGGGGCAAGTGTTAGGCCTGAAATCGCCCCCAAAGAGGATGATTTTGATGATTTAGAATCTGTATTACACACTGTTTGTGAGGAGCGCCAGCTAGGCCGGAGACCCATTCTTCAGAACACACACAGACTAAAACAGCATGATGAGCTGTTCTATGAAAATGTGACCCTGGGTGGCAAAGTGTCTGTTAAAGCCATGCTTGACAGTGGCTCTATGGCCTGCACCCTCAGCACCAATATGATGCCCCAACTATTACATCATGCAGTGCTGCAGACCCCCACCTTGCAACCCACGGATGTCGTCCTGATTGGCTGTGGTGGTTCGAGGACAGTTCCATCAGGTGTGTGTGACATTACAGTGGAGATATATGGCTGTAAAGTTGTTGTGCCAATGTTGGTGATTGCAGGGCAGAGTGAGGACCTCATTTTGGGCAGTAACCTAATGAGCGGAATCGCCTAGGAGAGGGCATTAGAGGGCAGCTCGAGTGCGGAAGAACAGCTTAATAAAAATCTGCTGAGTTCAATGTCAGGAGTGGTGGCCCCAGGGCATGTTGGTGATAAGATCGGAACTGTCAAGCTAAAGAGAGCTGTAACATTAGAGCCCTTGACAGAACACCTTGTTTGGGGCAGGCTGCAGCTAATGAATAATGGGGAAGTGGGCAGTGCTGTCGTTGTAGAGCCCACCGGGTCAAGGTCTGGACCGAGGTCAGTTATGGTTGGGAGAACTGTAGCGCATCTAAACAGTGATGGGTGGCTCCCTGTGAAAGTGCTGAACCCCTTTGACAAGCCGATAACACTGAAACGGAACATGAAGTTGGCTGACGTGTCCCCCTGTGCAGCAGTGGAGAACTTCAGCCCCACTGGCTCCTACTTGCAACAGAACATGCAACGGTCTACTGGCTCAGCTTGGTGCCATGATGAGCAGAGTCTAGTCACTGATGTTTCCACTTTGCCAGATGTTTCACCCTCACAGGAGGTGACAAGTGGTTGTAGCCCCCTACATGCAGTGCTGCAAAATCTGGGGCTGTCTGATATCGACATTGATTCATGTGCAGTTTCGCCGGCTGGCAAAGAAAAACTGGTTGGCCTTATAGCCCAGTTTGAGTCTATCTTCTCGAGAGACAAGCTGGATTGTGGCAAGGCTAACGGCTGCCTACATCGAATTCGAGTTGTGGACGACAAGCCATTCCGGTTGCCATGCCGACGTGTGCCACCGACTCATTATGAAAAACTAAGACAGGCTCTGAATGACATGGAGGAACGGGAAATAATTCGGAAGTCTTGCAGTGAGTTTGCATCACCCCTGGTCTTAGTTTGGAAGAAGTCCGGTGAGTTGAGAATCTGTAACGACTTTCGCTGGCTTAATGCTAGAACTGTCAAAGATGCTCACCCACTCCCACATCCGGCTGACGCACTGGCTGCTTTGGGAGGGAACGGATTGTTCTCCACAATGGACTTGACTTCGGGTTATTATAATGTGGAGGTGCATGAGGAGGACCGTAAGTACACGGCATTTACGTCTCCATTTGGGTTGTACGAATATAATCGTATGCCACAAGGACTGTGCAACAGTCCGGCCACCTTCATGAGGATGATGCTAGGCATTTTTGGGGATCAGAACTTCCTCAGTGTGCTGTGTTATCTTGACGATGTTCTGGTTTTTGCCCCGACAGAAGAATTGGCACTGGAGCGCTTGCATATGGTGTTCCAGAGACTCCAGGTTCACAACCTTAAGTTGGCTCCAAAGAAGTGCCATTTTCTGAGACAGTCTGTGAAATTCCTGGGGCACATTGTAAATGCTGATGGGATACAGTCAGACCCTGACAAAATAGCATCCATTACATCCCTTGCAGAGGCAGACCTTATGGAAGAGGGTTCGAGTGTCCCATCCCAACAGAAGGTCCGCTCATTTTTGGGGATGGTAATGTTCTACCAACAATTTATTGAGAACTGCTCATCCATCGCAAAACCTCTGTTTCGGCTGACATCTGGGGATAAAGGCCCTCGTGGTTCACGGCGAAAGCACCGGCTGGTGCGTACAAAGCTGTGTGAGGAGGACTGGACGGATGAATGCAGGGCAGCTTTCAATGAGCTGAAGCAGGCCTTGTTGGATCGAGTGCTCCTGGCCCATCCTAATTTTGAGGAGCCCTTTTTGCTCTCTGTTGATGCCTCCAGCAGTGGCCTTGGTGCCGTGTTGTCGCGTCTTCTGGAGCTTCTACATCAAGAGTCCTTGCAGTAGACACTCAATCATGCACAGTCCAAGTACCCAGCGCATAGGCTGGAGTTCTTTGCATTGAAGTGGGCGGTGTGCGACAAGTTCCATCACTGGTTGAGGGGTCATCAGTTTACCGTATGGACGGATAATAACCCTCTCACTTACATACTTTCTAAGCCAAGACTGGATGCATGTGAGCAGAGGTGGATCGCAAAGCTAGCGCCTTTCCAGTTTGACATAAAGTACATTCCTGGTCCTAAAAATGTGGTTGCTGACGCGCTGAGCAGGGAGCCCTTCGTGCACCCCAGGGCCTCACACCGTTTGATAAGAGTTCCATATAAGGAACTTCTGGCAGAAGCAGAGGCAGTCGCCACTGGTGGGGTTCAGGAGGCCTTCAGATGGACTGTTCACTCAGCTGATAAGGCCTCAAGCAATGACCAGCCTGTTGTTTCGCAGTGCACGGCTGTTGCACAGACAGGAATGCTGACATCTTCTGAGGTGGGAGCTGTCTTCCAGGCCCATAGTGAACATGAGTCCAGGGTGTGGCCACATGCTCTCCTTCTGCCCCAATGCTCTCAGACTGTGCTTACGCCAAACCAGTCTGACTCTGAACCCTTCTCGCTGATGACCTAGTGGGACACCAGCGGCGTGATGATGTGCTGTGCAGAGTGATCTCCTATGTGGAAAGGGGACGGAGACCCTCGAGGAGGGAGCGGGCAAGTGAACCGGTTGATACGAAGAGATTTCTAAGGGCTTGGGACAAGTTAACTGTGAGGGATGGTGTGCTGTATCGAGTCTCCAAGAATCCCGTCTCAAAGACAAAGACTTATCTGTATGTTGTTCCGCCAACCTTGCGGCTCGCTGTACTGAAAGGCGTCCATGATGAAGCCGGTCACCAGGGACAACAAGAACACTTTATCTGGCCAGGCATAGATTCTACTGGCCTGGTATGGCCAACATGTGTCAGAGTATGTACGGTGCTGCAGAAGGTGTGTTGTTAGCAAGTCGCCTGAGCCAGAGGCGAGAGCACCTTTGGAGAATATCAGAACATCAGAGCCTTGAACTGGTCTGCATAGATTTTTGGTCTGCGGAGGATTCAGCGAACAAATCAGTGGATGTGCTTGTGGTCACAGACCACTTTACTAAGATGGCTCAGGCCTTTCTATGCCCCAATCAGTCTGCTAAGGCGGTGGCACACCAACTCTGGCATAACTACTTCTGCATCTACGGCTTTCCGAAACGCCTTCACTCGGATCAAGGAGCTAATTTTGAGAGTGTGCTCATTGCCGAGCTATTGAATGTGGCAGGTGTCCAGAAGTCTCACACGACCCCATACCATCCGATGGGAAACGGCTCCTGCGAGAGGATGAACCGTACCTTGGGCAACATGATTCGTGCATTACCCCCAAGAGCCAAGCAAAGGTG